>NC_069503.1:998076724-998275170 GCF_027579735.1 Bombina bombina
ATCATATTTGTTGTGACAGTATTCTAATAATTAAAAATTAAAATTTTTGGTAATAGTTTCTGTGATTTGAAACCTCAGTTTGCTGGTGCCATTGAATAGCACTTTCCTCCTGCCTTGCAGCCTGCTGTGAGCCCGGCCCACCTAGCCAATTGTTGCCAGCAATCATATTTCTTTTAACAGTATTGCAAAAATTGTCAATCATCGCTGTTTTGACTGTCATTAATCAGTCTCCTAGTGTCCTTGAATTGCATCTCCCTCCTGCCTGCCATCCTTTTGTGCCAGGCCGTCTTGCCAACTATTTACACCAATCCTAATTGTTGTCACAGTATAGTTACTAATTTAAATAAAAAAAATCTTGATGGTTGATCTTAACCCTCAGTTTGCTCGTGCCTTTGAATTGCAGTTTTCTACAGCCTTCCAAGCCTGTGTGCCAGGCCTACTTAAAAAATATTTACACCAATCATATTTGTTGTGACAGTATTCTAATAATTAAAAATTAAAATTTTTGGTAATAGTTGCTGTGATTTGAATCGTCAGTTTGCTGGTGCCATTGAAACGCACTTTCCTCCTGCCTTGCAGCCTGCTGTGAGCCAGGCCCCCACCTAGCCAATTGTTGTCAGCAATCATATTTCTGTTAACAGTATTGCAAAAATTGTCAATAATCACTGTTTAGACTGTCAGTAATCAGTCTCCTAGTGTCCTTGAATTGCATCTCCCTCCTGCCTGCCATCCCTTTGTGCCAGGCCGTCTTGCAAACTATTTACACCAATCCTAATTTTTTGTCACAGTATAGTTACTAATTAAAATTAAATAAATCTTTATTGTTGATGATCTTAACCCTCAGTTTGCTCGTGCCTTTGAATTGCAGTTTTCTACAGCCTTCCAAGCCTGTGTGCCAGGCCTACTTAAAAAATATTTACACCAATCATATTTGTTGTGACAGTATTCTAATAATTAAAAATTAAAATTTTTGGTAATAGTTGCTGTGATTTGAATCGTCAGTTTGCTGGTGCCATTGAAACGCACTTTCCTCCTGCCTTGCAGCCTGCTGTGAGCCAGGCCCCCACCTAGCCAATTGTTGTCAGCAATCATATTTCTGTTAACAGTTTTGCAAAAATTGTCAATCATCACTGTTTAGACTGTCAGTAATCAGTCTCCTAGTGTCCTTGAATTGCATCTCCCTCCTGCCTGCCATCCTTTTGTGCCAGGCCGTCTTGCCAACTATTTACACCAATCCTAATTTTTTGTCACAATATAGTTACTAATTAAAATTAAAAAAATCTTTATTGTTGATGATCTTAACCCTCAGTTTGCTCGTGCCGTTGAATTGCACTTTTCTACAGCCTTCCAAGCCTGTGTGCCAGGCCTACTTAAAAAATATTTACACCAATCATATTTGTTGTGACAGTATTCTAATAATTAAAAATTAAAATTTTTGGTAATAGTTTCTGTGATTTGAAACCTCAGTTTGCTGGTGCCATTGAATAGCACTTTCCTCCTGCCTTGCAGCCTGCTGTGAGCCCGGCCCACCTAGCCAATTGTTGCCAGCAATCATATTTCTTTTAACAGTATTGCAAAAATTGTCAATCATCGCTGTTTTGACTGTCATTAATCAGTCTCCTAGTGTCCTTGAATTGCATCTCCCTCCTGCCTGCCATCCTTTTGTGCCAGGCCGTCTTGCCAACTATTTACACCAATCCTAATTGTTGTCACAGTATAGTTACTAATTTAAATAAAAAAAATCTTGATGGTTGATCTTAATCCTCATTTTGCTTGTGCCATTGAATTGCACTTTTCTACTGCCTGCCAGCCTGTGTGCCAGGCCCAACTATCCAATTAGTGCTAGCAATCATATTTCTTTTAACAGTATTGCAAAATTTGTCAATCAACACTGTTTTGACTGTCAATCTGCAGTCTACTAGTGCCCTTGAATTGCATTTTCCTCCTGCCTGCCTGCCTGTGTGCCAGTCCCAACTAGCCAATTAGTGCCACCACTCATATTTATTGTAACAGGATTGGAATTTTTGTTAATCATAACTGTTTTGACTGTGATTCTTCAGTCTCCTAGTGCCATTGAATTGCAGTTTCCTTTCTCCCAGCGTGTGTGCCAGACAGGCTCATTTGCCAAATAGTGCCAAACAATCATATTTGTTGCCACAGTACTAGTAATATTTAAAAAAATTAACAATTTGTGATTTTTAAAACATCTGTCTTTTTTGTTGTTGTCAGTCTCACAGCGTATACTGTGCCCACTTTCACAGTGCCACCACTCAATTGGTGTAATAGTATTGTTAGTGTCCATTTAAAAAAAAAATGACAGGAAGAGGCAGGCCACCCCGCAGGTTCCGTGGTCGTGGTCGTGGTGCTGTGATTCCTTTAGACCCTACAAATATGCACATTGTTCAGACGCCGGGTGCCAGGGGGGATGCAAAAACTTCTGAGGAGGACCTAGTTGAATGGCTAACACAGGAAACCCAATCTTCTTCAGCTTCCGCTGCTAGTCCTCCTAACCTTGACGCACCATCTAAGTCCAGCTGTGCTTTGGGCAGGTCTCAAGTGACCAGTGACACTCCGCTGCCTGTCGCCACCACCAACACTAGCACCACAGCCGCTTCACTTGATCTGTTACAGGAGTTATTGACACATCATTTTGAAGAAATGAGTGATGCGCAACCATCATTGACAGAGGATGTAGATAATAGTGATCAGTCTCAGTCAGGCAGCATTACCGACATCGAGGTACGATGTGATAATGATGGTGATGTTGTACCCGCTGCTGCTTCCTTTCTTGATGTTTCAGATACAAGTGAAGCGGTTGATGATGATGTGTCGGTGGATGTCACGTGGGTGCCTGCTAGAAGAGAAGAAGAAGAGGGGGAAAGTTCAGATGGGGAGACAGAGAGGAGGAGGAGGAGACGATTTGGAAGCACAGGGAGGTCGTCTCAAGGAGCTAGTGGCACAGTCAGACAGCATGCATCGTCACCAGGGGTCAGCCAGACAGCCCGCCGACGCCCATCAATGCATGCTGTTGCCACCACCAGAATGCCATCATCGCAAAACTCAGCAGTGTGGCATTTTTTTTGTGTGTCTGCCTCTGACAACAGCGATGCCATTTGCAACCTGTGCCAAAAGAAACTGAGTCATGGGAAGTCCAACAGCCACCTAGGTACAACTGCTTTGCGAAGGCACATGGTCTCCCATCACAAAGGCCGATGGGAAGAACACATGAGTAGAAGCAGCACACAAAGTGAAAGCCGCCCTCCTCCTCCTGCTCCAGCATCTTCAGCCATGTCAACCAGTGCTGTCCTCCTTGCCCCCTCTCAACCATCCTCCACTCAGTCTCTCTTACGTAGCAGTTCCTGGTCATCTGCCCACAGTCAGGTGTCTGTCAAGGACATGTTTGAGCGTAAGAAGCCAATTTCTCAAAGTCACCCCCTTGCCCGGCGTCTGACAGCTGGCTTGTCTGAACTCTTAGCCCACCAGCTTTTACCATACAAGCTGGTGGAGTCTGATGCTTTCAAAAAATTTGTATCTATTGGGACACCACAGTGGAAGGTACCTGGCAGAAATTTCTTTTCACAAAAGGCAATCCCAAACCTGTACTCTGTTGTGAGAAAGGAAGTTATGGCATGTCTGGCACACAGCGTTGGGGCAAGGGTCCATATGACCACGGATAGCTAGTCTGCAAAGCATGGTCAGGGCAGGTATATCACCTACACTGCGCATTGGGTAAACCTGCTGACTTCTGACAAGCATGGAATGCGTGGCTCTGCAGAAGAGTTGGTGACACCGCCACGACTTGCAGGCAGGCCTGCTGCTACCTCCTCTACTCCTCCTACTCCATCCTCTTCCATAACCTCTTCCTCGGCTGAGTCCTCTTCAACTTCTGCGTCTTGCTCCACATCTATGGCACCCCCCCAGCTCCCCAGGTACTATGCTACATCCCGGGTACGGCAGTGTCACGCCGTCTTGGGGTTGACTTGCCTGAAAGTGGAGAGTCACACCGCACCAGCACTCCTGACTGCCCTGAACGCACAGGTGGATCAGTGGCTGACTCCGCACCAACTGGAGATTGGCAAGGTTGTTTCTGACAATGGAAGTAATTTGGTGGCGGCATTGAAATTGGGCAAGTTGACACATGTGCCGTGCATGGCACATGTGTGTAATCTGATTGTACAACGATTTGTCCATAAGTACCCAGGCTTACAGGACGTCCTGAAGCAGGCCAGGAAGGTGTGTGGCCATTTCAGGCGTTCCTACACGGCCATGGCGCACTTGTCTGATATCCAGCGTCGAAACAACCTGCCAGTGAGGCGCTTGATTTGCGACAGCCCGACACGGTGGAATTCAACACTCCTAATGTTTGACCGCCTGCTCCAACAAGAAAAAGCTGTTAATGAGTATTTGTATGACCGGGGTGCTAGGACAGCCTCTGGGGAGCTGGGGATATTTTTGCCAAATTACTGGACGCTCATGCGCAATGCCTGTAGGCTCATGCGTCCTTTTGAGGAGGTGACAAACCTTGTCAATCGCACCAAAGGCACCATCAGCAACATCATACCATTTGTTTTCTTCCTGGAGCGTGCCCTGGATCAGGCAGTAGATGAGCATGAAGAGGAAGAGGAAGAGTTGTGGTGTCCATCACCCCCACAAACAGCCGAATCAGCATTGCTTGCTGGACCTGCGGCAACGCAGGAAGAGGATTGTGAGGAAGAGTAGTCAGAGGAGGAATGTGGCTTTGGGGAGGATGAGGAGGAGGAAGACCGAAACCAACAGTCATCCCAGGGTGCTCGTTGTTGTCACCTCTCTGGTACCCGTGGTGTTGTACGTGGCTGGGGGGAAGAAGATACCATCAGTGAGATCAGTGAGGAGGAGGAACGCGACATGATTAGCTCAGCATCCAACCTTGTTCAAATGGGTTCTTTCATGCTGTCGTGCCTGTTGAGGGACCCTCGTATAAAAAAGCTGAAGGAGAACGACCTGTACTGGGTGTCCATGCTCCTCGACCCCCGGTATAAGCATAAAGTGCCTGAAATGTTACCAAATTCTCGCAAGTCAGAAAGGATTGAGCATTTTCATAATAAATTAAAAACTATGCTTTATACAGCGTATAAGGGTGATGTCACAGCACCACAGGAATGTAACAGGGGAAGAGATGAAATTAATCCTCCTCCTCCCACGACCACGGCGGCAAGGACCGGGCGCTTTCCTGACGTCTTGTTGATGGAGGACATGCGTACCTTTTTAACTCCCATGCACCATCAGAGCCTTTCGGGATCCAGCCTTAGAGAAAGACTCAACCGACAGGTAGCAGACTACCTAGCTTTAACTGCGGATCTTGACACTCTCAGGAGCGATGGACCCCTTGACTTCTGGGTGTGCAGGCTAGACTTGTGGCCTGAGCTATCCCAATTTGCATTGGAACTTCTGGCCTGCCCCGCTTCAACTGTCCTGTCCGAAAGGACTTTTAGTGCAGCAGGAGGTTTTGTCACTGAGAAGAGAAGTCGCCTAGGTCAAAAAAGCCTTGACTATCTCACTTTTATAAAAATGAATGAGGGCTGGATCCCGAAGGGACTGACATTGGGCGATACATTTGAATAAAAAACTACTGATGATGATATGAGCTGCCTTGGGCTACAACTGGTACACAGGCTGGCCTTTTTTTTTTGGTTATAAAGACAGAGGACTTGCTTGACTTATCCGCCAACAACTAGTGTTCAAGCCACAAGCTTTTAGGGCACTTTATAAATGTTTTACAAACATCGATTTTTCTGGCCGCTGCTACAGCAGTTGCTCCAACAATACCCCAATGTTTCAGTCATTTGTACATTCCTAATTTTTCTGGCCTCTGCTGCATCTCTGTGGGTACAAAACTCAAATAAAAAAAATAAGGCACATAACACTAGTGATTAAACTGTTACGAATTGTACAACTTTACACACCACTCATATCCAGTGGACCATTCAATTGAACGCAAAATGCAACAAATTTGAAAGAGTAGGACCGACCAAGCATCTTTATCCGTCTCTTGGTTGATCTAAATTATCTCCGTGTTCCATCTATGACATACCTGTACTCTATTGTGCAAAAGGGTGGCATATGTTTTGTTTCATGCTGTTGTGCCTGTTGCGGGTCGTGGCCCATGATATAAAAAGGCTGAAGGAGAACGACCTGTAGTAATGGTTGCCCCATCCAGTTTTTATAAAAATGTTCCTGCTTCCTCTCAATTATCTTTGGGTTTCTAAAATGGATGCCATACCTGTACTCACTTGTGCAAAAGGATGGCATATGTGGTGGTGTTTCCTGCAGTTGTTTCTGTTGAGGGTGCTGGACCCTCTTATAAAAAAGCTGAAGGTGAACGACCTGGAGTGGGAGTCCAAGCATGGTTTTTGGTGCTATTTCACTTTTACAAACAATTATCTGTGGGTTTCACAAATCAATGCCGTACCAGTACTCTATTGTTCCAAAGTATGCCATATGTTCTCTTTCCTGCTGGTATTTTGTTTGAGGGTCCTGGACACTCTTATAAAAAGGCCTAAGGTGAAAGAGGTGTACTGGGTGTCCACTAATTTTTATTTTCTATTTCTCATTTGACCTAAATTATCTCTGGTTTTGTAAAATCAATGCCGTACCTGTACTCTATTGTTCAAAAGGATGCCATACGTCCTCTTTCCTGCTGGTGTTTTTTTTGAGTGTCCAGGACCATCTTATAAAAAGGCCTAAGGAGAAAGAGGTGTACTGGTTGGCCACTCATTTTTATTTTTCTATTTAACAATTGACCAAAATTATCTCTGGGTTTGTAAAATCAATGCTGTACCTGTACTCTATTGTTCAAAAGGATGCCATACGTCCTCTTTCCTGCTGGTGTTTTTTTTGAGGGTCCAGGACCCTCTTATAAAAAGGCCTAAGGAGAAAGAGGTGTACTGGCTGTCCATCGAATCATTTTTTTAATTCAAATTTACATTTTAAATTTTTTTTTATGGGTTTCTAAAATCTATGCCTTTCCTGTACTCTATTGTTCAAAAGTATGCCATATGTCCTCTTTCCTGCTGGTTTTTTGTTTGAGGGTCCTGGACCCTCTTATAAAAAGGCATTATGGATAAAGAATTGTACCTGGTGTCCATCCAATCTTTTTTTTTTTTATTCAAATTCACGGTTGCAACAAATTATCCCCGGGTTTCTAAAATCAATGCCTTTCCTATAATCTTTTTTTCACAAAGGATGCCATATGTCCTTTTTCCTACTGCTGGTTTTGTTGAGTGTCCTGGAACGTCTGCTAAAAAGGCCGAAGGATATAGAAGTGTACTGGGTGTCTATTCAATGTTTTTTTAGATTTCGCAGTTGTAACTTATTTTTTCTGTCTTTCAAAAATCAATGCCTTTCCTGTAATCTATTTTTCTAAAGGATGCCATATGTCCTCTTTCATGCTGTTCTTTCTGTTGAGGCTCCGGGACACTCTTCTAAAAAGGCCTAAGGATAAATAAGTGGAATGGGTGTATAATCTATGTTTTTTTAGATTTCACGGTTGCAACTAATGATCTCTGTGTTTCTAAAATCAATGCCTTTCCTGTAATCTAATTTTCTAAAGTATGCCATATGTCCTCTTTCATGCTGCTGGTTTTGTGGAGGGTCCTGGAGCCTCTGCTAAAAAGGCCTAAGGATAAATAAGTGTACTTGGTGTATAATCAAAGTTTTTTGTGATTTCACGGTTGCAACTAATGATCTCTGTGTTTCTAAAATCAATGCCTTTCCTATAATCTAATTTTCTAAAGGATGCCATATGTCCTCTTTCATGCTGCTGGTTTTGTGGAGGGTCCTGGAGCCTCTGCTAAAAAGGCCTAAGGATAAATAAGTGTACTTGGTGTATAATCGAAGTTTTTTGTGATTTCACGGTTGCAACTAATGATCTCTGTGTTTCTAAAATCAATGCCTTTCCTATAATCATTTTTTTCAAAAGGATGCCATATGTCCTCTTTCCTGCTGCTGGTTTTGTCGAGGGTCCTGGAGGCTCTGCTGCGCATAATAAAGAAAAAAAAAATTAATTTAACTTGACTTAATAACTGAAGCATGACTTCAGGAGTCAGGTGTGGTCGTAGGTAGTGGTTGTTGTTAGCAGATTATTTTTATTGCAAATTGCAATTTCCACAGCGTGCATAAAATGTGCGTCACTAGTCCAAATTTTTTTTTTTTTTTTTTCAGGATTAGTTTGGGGTACGGCGCAATATTGGAAACGCAAAAAACAGGTCTCCGTACCCGTTGATATAAGGGGTGACTACTACTGCTTTTACCAGGCTCCTCTTGGATAGCCCCAGAAAGTGTGACTATGAATCCCAAAAAGAAAATTAAATTAAGGTTGAAAACTAACTCCAAAGTAACTTGTAAGACCTGGAGCTCCTCAAACACACGTCCTACCTTAACAGCTATAGGCTCCACAACCCACAAATCTTAACTTTTTCATGCCAATTGATATTGCCACAGCTGGAACAACAGTAAATAACATGTGCGTCACCACAGTCTCCGAAGCTGTTGTCGGATGTATACAAAAACACTGATAAAGTATTCCTTTAGGAGCGCAAAGAGATGGCTACCGGAACACCAGGAACTTCACAAGAGTGGCTGTATTGTGTTTCTGGTGATGTTTGAGACATCTGGGTAGTGTACAGGGAGGGCAAAAATCGTCTCCATCTCTGTGCACCAAAGGACATGACGTCCTTGTCATCCATAAGCACATGAAATTGCTGGCATTTTTGTTGCTTCAAGAAGTTAATTTTTTGTGGTGATAGATAGTACTGAATTAAATAAACTTTGGTTTCCTACCATACTCAAGACAATCTTGTATTTCAAAATTCGTACTTGCTGTGGGAAACAGTGGCCTGTCCATACCAGGAAGATGATTTAGACAGAAGTAACGAGCTCTGCTTGCAGGTGACACATGTTTATCGTCAATCATCAAAGGGGTTGCGTGCAGAATATGGCTGATGGCCCCTTATTCACATGTTTGTCCAGAGCCACAACATTTGCAAACAGGCAGAAGAAAGGTCGTTTCTCACCAGCCTAAGTTGAGCTTCATTTAACAAATGCTGATATTCAAAAAAATAGACACAAAAAAATAAACAGTGCCTTAAATAACACATTTGCGATATGGATTCACCAGAGCAAGGTCATTGCAAGTACTAAGTTCCCACGATAACAAAATTAAAATGCCACAACTATGCAATCTTCACCTTCAGATTATTATTGTCACACTCCATTGTACTCCTATGCCCAGCTCCCTGCTCTTGTTTTTGTTGAGGCTCCTGGAGCCTCTGCTGAAAAGGCCTATGGATAATAAAGTGTACTGGGTGTCTGTTCAATTTTTTTTTTGATTTCCCGGTTGCAAGTAATTATCTCAGTGTTTCTAAAATCAATGCCTTTCCTGTAATCTATAATTCAAAAACATTGACATATGTCCTCTTTCATGCTGTTGTTTCAGTTGCGGCTCCGGGACCCTCGTATTAACAAGGCCTGAGGATAAATAAGTGTAACCGGTGTCTAATGAATGTTTTTTTCTATTACACGGGTCATATAAATGATCTGTGGGTTTCTAAAATCAATGCCTTTCCTGTAATCTTTTATTCAAAAGTATGACATATCTCCTCTTTCATGCTGTTGTTTCGGTTGAGGCTCCGGGACCATCGTATTAAAAAGGCCTGAGCATAAATAAGTGTCACGGCTGTCTAATCAATGTTTTTGTCTAATTTCACGGTTGCAAATAATGATCTGTGGGTTTCTAAAATTAATGCCTTTCCTGTAATCTTTTATTCAAAAGTATGACATATCTCCTCTTTCATGCTGTTGTTTCGGTTGAGCCTCCGGGACCCTCGTATTAAAAAGGCCTGAGCATAAATAAGTGTCACGGCTGTCTAATCAATGTTTTTGTCTAATTTCACGGTTGCAAATAATGATCTGTGGGTTTCTAAAATCAATGCCTTTCCTGTAATCTTTTATTCAAAAGGATGACATATCTCCTCTTTCATGCTGTTGTTTCGGTTGAGGCTCCGGGACCCTCGTATTAAAAAGGCCTGAGCATAAATAAGTGTCACGACTGTCTAATCAATGTTTTTGTCTAAATTCACGGTTGCAAATAATGATCTGTGGGTTTCTAAAATCAATGCCTTTCCTGTAATCTTTTATTCAAAAGGATGACATATCTCCTCTTTCATGCTGTTGTTTCGGTTGAGGCTCCGGGACCCTCGTATTAAAAAGGCCTGAGCATAAATAAGTGTGACGGGTGTGGAATCAATTTTTTTTTCTAAATTCACGGTTGCAAATAATGATCTGTGGGTTTCTAAAATCAATGCCTTTACTGTAATCTTTAATTCAAAAAGATGACATATCTCCTCTTTCATGCTGTTGTTTCGGTTGAGCCTCCGGGACCCTCGTATTAAAAAGGCCTGAGCATAAATAAGTGTGACGGGTGTGTAATCAATTTTTTTTTCTAAATTCATGGTTGCAAATAATGATCTGTGGGTTTCTAAAATCAATGCCTTTACTGTAATCTTTTATTCAAAAGGATGACATATCTCCTCTTTCATGCTGTTGTTTCGGTTGAGCCTCCGGGACCCTCGTATTAAAAAGGCCTGAGCATAAATAAGTGTCACGGCTGTCTAATCAATGTTTTTGTGTAATTTCATGGTTGCAAATAATGATCTGTGGCTTTCTAAAATCAATGCCTTTCCTGTAATCTTTTATTCAAAAGTATGACATATCTCCTCTTTCATACTGTTGTTTCGGTTGAGGCTCCGGGACCCTCGTATTAAAAAGGCCTGAGCATAAATAAGTGTGACGGCTGTGTAATCAATTTTTTTTCTAAATTCACGGTTGCAAATAATGATCTGTGGGTTTCTAAAATCAATGCCTTTCCTGTAATCTTTTATTCAAAAGGATGACATATCTCATCTTTCATGCTGTTTCGGTTGAGGCTCCGGGACCCTCGTATTAAAAAGGCCTGAGCATAAATAAGTGTCACGGCTGTCTAATCAATGTTTTTGTCTAATTTCACGGTTGCAAATAATGATCTGTGGCTTTCTAAAATCAATGCCTTTCCTGTAATCTTTTATTCAAAAGGATGACATATCTCCTCTTTCATGCTGTTGTTTCGGTTGAGGCTCCGGGACCCTCGTATTAAAAAGGCCTGAGCATAAATAAGTGTCACGGCTGTGTAATCAATTTTTTTTTCTAAATTCACGGTTGCAAATAATGATCTGTGGGTTTCTAAAATCAATGCCTTTCCTGTAATCTTTTATTCAAAAGGATGACATATCTCCTCTTTCATGCTGTTGTTTCGGTTGAGGCTCCAGGACCCTCGCATTAAAAAGGCCTGAGCATAAATAAGTGTGACGGGTGTGTAATCAATTTTTTTTTCTAAATTCACGGTTGCAAATAATGATCTGTGGCTTTCTAAAATCAATGCCTTTCCTGTAATCTTTTATTCAAAAGGATGACATATCTCCTCTTTCATGCTGTTGTTTCGGTTGAGGCTCCGGGACCCTCGTATTAAAAAGGCCTGAGCATAAATAAGTGTCACGGCTGTGTAATCAATTTTTTTTTCTAAATTCACGGTTGCAAATAATGATCTGTGGGTTTCTAAAATCAATGCCTTTCCTGTAATCTTTTATTCAAAAGGATGACATATCTCCTCTTTCATGCTGTTGTTTCGGTTGAGGCTCCAGGACCCTCGCATTAAAAAGGCCTGAGCATAAATAAGTGTGACGGGTGTGTAATCAATTTTTTTTTCTAAATTCACGGTTGCAAATAATGATCTGTGGCTTTCTAAAATCAATGCCTTTCCTGTAATCTTTTATTCAAAAGGATGACATATCTCCTCTTTCATGCTGTTGTTTCGGTTGAAGCTCCGGGACCCTCGTATTAAAAAGGCCTGAGCATAAATAAGTGTCACGGCTGTGTAATCAATTTTTTTTTCTAAATTCACGGTTGCAAATAATGATCCGTGGGTTTCTAAAATCAATGCCTTTACTGTAATCTTTTATTCAAAAGGATGACAGTCTACCAAAATACAGCCAATGAAGGGCCTTAGGAAGACTGAGCCAAGGTTGGATTGGCTTGAAACAACAGAGTTAGCCATGGGTGTTAGTGCAAAACCGCTTGGCTTTTTTTTGGCTTTGGGTGCGGCTATTCATGCAGGCCATATAGAGCTGACAACATTCTGTGTCGTATCAGCTATTAAACTAATAAGAACAGTACTACCAAAATACAGCCAATGAAGGGCCTTAGGAAGACTGGGCCAAGGTTGGATTGTAGTATTTGGTTAGGCTAATCATGATGGCCATGTAGACCACCACCACCGAGAGTCCTGGAAGTAACAGGGATGATGAGATGAAAGAGCTAAGAATAGTAGAACTTGAAACAACAGAGTTAGCCATGGGTGTTAGTGCAAAACCGCTTGGCTTTTTTTTGGCTTTGGGTGCGGCTATTCATGCAGGCCATATAGAGCTGACAACATTCGGTGTCGTATCAGCTATTAAACTAATAAGAACAGTACTACCAAAATACAGCCAATGAAGGGCCTTAGGAAGACTGAGCCAAGGTTGGATTGTAGTATTTGGTTAGGCTAATCATGATGGCCATGTAGACCACCATAGTAATAAGAACAGTACTAGCAAAATACAGCCAATGAAGGGCCTTAGGAAGACTGAGCCAAGGTTGGATTGTAGTATTTGGTTAGGCTAATCATGATGGCCATGTAGACCACCACCACCGAGAGTCCTGGAAGTAACAGGGATGATGAGATGAAAGTGCTAAAAATAGTACTACTTGAAACAACAGAGTTAGCCATGGGTGTTAATCCAAGACCGCTTGGATTTATTTTTGTATTGGGTGCAGCTAATCATGCAGGCCATATAGAGCTGACAACATTCGGTGTTGTATCAGCTATAAAAATAATAAGAACTGTACTACCAAAATACAGCCAATGAAGGGCCTTAGGAAGACTGGGCCAAGGTTGGATTGTAATATTTGGTTAGGCTAATCATGATGGCCATGTAGACCACCACCACCGAGAGTCCTGGAAGTAACAGGGATGATGAGATGAAAGAGCTAAGAATAGTAGAACTTGAAACAACAGAGTTAGCCATGGGTGTTAGTGCAAAACCGCTTGGCTTTTTTTTGGCTTTGGGTGCGGCTATTCCTGCAGGCCATATAGAGCTGACAACATTCGGTGTCGTATCAGCTATTAAACTAATAAGAACAGTACTACCAAAATACAGCCAATGAAGGGCCTTAGGAAGACTGGGCCAAGGTTGGATTGTAGTATTTGGTTAGGCTAATCATGATGGCCATGTAGACCACCACCACCGAGAGTCCTGGAAGTAACAGGGATGATGAGATGAAAGAGCTAAGAATAGTAGAACTTGAAACAACAGAGTTAGCCATGGGTGTTAGTGCAAAACCGCTTGGCTTTTTTTTGGCTTTGGGTGCGGCTATTCATGCAGGCCATATAGAGCTGACAACATTCGGTGTCGTATCAGCTATTAAACTAATAAGAACAGTACTACCAAAATACAGCCAATGAAGGGCCTTAGGAAGACTGAGCCAAGGTTGGATTGTAGTATTTGGTTAGGCTAATCATGATGGACATGTAGACCACCATAGTAATAAGAACAGTACTAGCAAAATACAGCCAATGAAGGGCCTTAGGAAGACTGAGCCAAGGTTGGATTGTAGTATTTGGTTAGGCTAATCATGATGGCCATGTAGACCACCACCACCGAGAGTCCTGGAAGTAACAGGGATGATGAGATGAAAGAGCTAAGAATAGTAGAACTTGAAACAACAGAGTTAGCCATGGGTGTTAGTGCAAAACCGCTTGGCTTTTTTTTGGCTTTGGGTGCAGCTATTCATGCAGGCCATATAGAGCTGACAACATTCGGTGTCGTATCAGCTATTAAACTAATAAGAACAGTACTACCAAAATACAGCCAATGAAGGGCCTTAGGAAGACTGAGCCAAGGTTGGATTGTAGTATTTGGTTAGGCTAATCATGATGGCCATGTAGACCACCATAGTAATAAGAACAGTACTAGCAAAATACAGCCAATGAATGGCCTTAGGAAGACTGAGCCAAGGTTGGATTGTAGTATTTGGTTAGGCTAATCATGATGGCCATGTAGACCACCACCACCGACAGT
The DNA here is from genome assembly GCF_027579735.1 of Bombina bombina. Lineage (NCBI taxonomy): Eukaryota > Metazoa > Chordata > Amphibia > Anura > Bombinatoridae > Bombina > Bombina bombina. Next base: position 998,090,911 of record NC_069503.1, read on the forward strand.
CCTGGAAGTAACAGGGATCATGAGATGAAAGTGCTAAGAATAGTACTACTTGAAACAACAGAGTTAGCCATGGGTGTTAATCCAAGACCGCTTGGATTTATTTTTGTATTGGGTGCAGCTAATCATGCACGCCATATAGAGCTGACAACATTTGGTGTTGTATCAGCTATAAAAATAATAAGAACTGTACTACCAAAATACAGCCAATGAAGGGCCTTAGGAAGACTGTGCCAAGGTTGGAATGTAGTATTTGGTTAGGCTAATCATGATGGCCATGTAGAACACCACCACCAAGAGTCCTGGAAGTAACAGGGATAATGAGATGAAAGAGCTAAGAATAGTAGAACTTGAAACAACAGAGTTAGCCATGGGTGTTAGTGCAAAACAGCTTGGCTTTTTTTTGGCTTTGGGTGCGGCTATTCATGCAGGCCATATAGAGCTGACAACATTCGGTGTCGTATCAGCTATTAAACTAATAAGAACAGTACTACCAAAATACAGCCAATGAAGGGCCTTAGGAAGACTGGGCCAAGGTTGGATTGTAGTATTTGGTTAGGCTAATCATGATGGCCATGTAGACCACCACCACCGAGAGTCCTGGAAGTAACAGGGATGATGAGATGAAAGAGCTAAGTATAGTAGAACTTGAAACAACAGAGTTAGCCATGGGTGTTAGTGCAAAACCGCTTGGCTTTTTTTTTGGCTTTGGGTGTGGCTATTCATGCAGGCCATATAGAGCTGACAACATTCGGTGTCGTATCAGCTATTAAACTAATAAGAACAGTACTACCAAAATACAGCCAATGAAGGGCCTTAGGAAGACTGGGCCAAGGTTGGATTGTAGTATTTGGTTAGGCTAATCATGATGGCCATGTAGACCACCACCACCGAGAGTCCTGGAAGTAACAGGGATGATGAGATGAAAGAGCTAAGAATAGTAGAACTTGAAACAACAGAGTTAGCCATGGGTGTTAGTGCAAAACCGCTTGGCTTTTTTTTGGCTTTGGGTGCGGCTATTTATGCAGGCCATATAGAGCTGACAACATTCGTTGTCGTATCAGCTATTAAACTAATAAGAACAGTACTACCAAAATACAGCCAATGAAGGGCCTTAGGAAGACTGAGCCAAGGTTGGATTGTAGTATTTGGTTAGGCTAATCATGATGGACATGTAGACCACCATAGTAATAAGAACAGTACTAGCAAAATACAGCCAATGAAGGGCCTTAGGAAGACTGAGCCAAGGTTGGATTGTAGTATTTGGTTAGGCTAATCATGATGGCCATGTAGACCACCACCACCGAGAGTCCTGGAAGTAACAGGGATGATGAGATGAAAGTGCTAAGAATAGTACTACTTGAAACAACAGAGTTAGCCATGGGTGTTAATCCAAGACCGCTTGGATTTATTTTTGTATTGGGTGCAGCTAATCATGCAGTCCATATAGAGCTGACAACATTCGGTGTTGTATCAGCTATAAAAATAATAAGAACTGTACTACCAAAATACAGCCAATGAAGGGCCTTAGGAAGACTGTGCCAAGGTTGGAATGTAGTATTTGGTTAGGCAAATCATGATGGCCATGTAGACCACCACCACCGAGAGTCCTGGAAGTAACAGGGATAATGAGATGAAAGAGCTAAGAATAGTAGAACTTGAAACAACAGAGTTAGCCATGGGTGTTAGTGCAAAACAGCTTGGCTTTTTTTTGGCTTTGGGTGCGGCTATTCATGCAGGCCATATAGAGCTGACAACATTCGGTGTCGTATCAGCTAATAAACTAATAAGAACAGTACTACCAAAATACAGCCAATGAAGGGCCTTAGGAAGACTGGGCCAAGGTTGGATTGTAGTATTTGGTTAGGCTAATCATGATGGCCATGTAGACCACCACCACCGAGAGTCCTGGAAGTAACAGGGATGATGAGATGAAAGAGCTAAGTATAGTAGAACTTGAAACAACAGAGTTAGCCATGGGTGTTAGTGCAAAACCGCTTGGCTTTTTTTTGGCTTTGGGTGTGGCTATTCATGCAGGCCATATAGAGCTGACAACATTCGGTGTCGTATCAGCTATTAAACTAATAAGAACAGTACTACCAAAATACAGCCAATGAAGGGCCTTAGGAAGACTGAGCCAAGGTTGGATTGTAGTATTTGGTTAGGCTAATCATGATGGCCATGTAGACCACCACCACCGAGAGTCCTGGAAGTAACAGGGATGATGAGATGAAAGTGCTAAAAATAGTACTACTTGAAACAACAGAGTTAGCCATGGGTGTTAATCCAAGACCGCTTGGATTTATTTTTGTATTGGGTGCAGCTAATCATGCAGGCCATATAGAGCTGACAACATTCGGTGTTGTATCAGCTATAAAAATAATAAGAACTGTACTACCAAAATACAGCCAATGAAGGGCCTTAGGAAGACTGGGCCAAGGTTGGATTGTAATATTTGGTTAGGCTAATCATGATGGCCATGTAGACCACCACCACCGAGAGTCCTGGAAGTAACAGGGATGATGAGATGAAAGAGCTAAGAATAGTAGAACTTGAAACAACAGAGTTAGCCATGGGTGTTAGTGCAAAACCGCTTGGCTTTTTTTTGGCTTTGGGTGCGGCTATTCCTGCAGGCCATATAGAGCTGACAACATTCGGTGTCGTATCAGCTATTAAACTAATAAGAACAGTACTACCAAAATACAGCCAATGAAGGGCCTTAGGAAGACTGGGCCAAGGTTGGATTGTAGTATTTGGTTAGGCTAATCATGATGGCCATGTAGACCACCACCACCGAGAGTCCTGGAAGTAACAGGGATGATGAGATGAAAGAGCTAAGAATAGTAGAACTTGAAACAACAGAGTTAGCCATGGGTGTTAGTGCAAAACCGCTTGGCTTTTTTTTGGCTTTGGGTGCGGCTATTCATGCAGGCCATATAGAGCTGACAACATTCGGTGTCGTATCAGCTATTAAACTAATAAGAACAGTACTACCAAAATACAGCCAATGAAGGGCCTTAGGAAGACTGAGCCAAGGTTGGATTGTAGTATTTGGTTAGGCTAATCATGATGGACATGTAGACCACCATAGTAATAAGAACAGTACTAGCAAAATACAGCCAATGAAGGGCCTTAGGAAGACTGAGCCAAGGTTGGATTGTAGTATTTGGTTAGGCTAATCATGATGGCCATGTAGACCACCACCACCGAGAGTCCTGGAAGTAACAGGGATGATGAGATGAAAGAGCTAAGAATAGTAGAACTTGAAACAACAGAGTTAGCCATGGGTGTTAGTGCAAAACCGCTTGGCTTTTTTTTGGCTTTGGGTGCAGCTATTCATGCAGGCCATATAGAGCTGACAACATTCGGTGTCGTATCAGCTATTAAACTAATAAGAACAGTACTACCAAAATACAGCCAATGAAGGGCCTTAGGAAGACTGAGCCAAGGTTGGATTGTAGTATTTGGTTAGGCTAATCATGATGGCCATGTAGACCACCATAGTAATAAGAACAGTACTAGCAAAATACAGCCAATGAATGGCCTTAGGAAGACTGAGCCAAGGTTGGATTGTAGTATTTGGTTAGGCTAATCATGATGGCCATGTAGACCACCACCACCGACAGTCCTGGAAGTAACAGGGATCATGAGATGAAAGTGCTAAGAATAGTACTACTTGAAACAACAGAGTTAGCCATGGGTGTTAATCCAAGACCGCTTGGATTTATTTTTGTATTGGGTGCAGCTAATCATGCACGCCATATAGAGCTGACAACATTTGGTGTTGTATCAGCTATAAAAATAATAAGAACTGTACTACCAAAATACAGCCAATGAAGGGCCTTAGGAAGACTGTGCCAAGGTTGGAATGTAGTATTTGGTTAGGCTAATCATGATGGCCATGTAGAACACCACCACCAAGAGTCCTGGAAGTAACAGGGATAATGAGATGAAAGAGCTAAGAATAGTAGAACTTGAAACAACAGAGTTAGCCATGGGTGTTAGTGCAAAACAGCTTGGCTTTTTTTTGGCTTTGGGTGCGGCTATTCATGCAGGCCATATAGAGCTGACAACATTCGGTGTCGTATCAGCTATTAAACTAATAAGAACAGTACTACCAAAATACAGCCAATGAAGGGCCTTAGGAAGACTGGGCCAAGGTTGGATTGTAGTATTTGGTTAGGCTAATCATGATGGCCATGTAGACCACCACCACCGAGAGTCCTGGAAGTAACAGGGATGATGAGATGAAAGAGCTAAGTATAGTAGAACTTGAAACAACAGAGTTAGCCATGGGTGTTAGTGCAAAACCGCTTGGCTTTTTTTTTGGCTTTGGGTGTGGCTATTCATGCAGGCCATATAGAGCTGACAACATTCGGTGTCGTATCAGCTATTAAACTAATAAGAACAGTACTACCAAAATACAGCCAATGAAGGGCCTTAGGAAGACTGGGCCAAGGTTGGATTGTAGTATTTGGTTAGGCTAATCATGATGGCCATGTAGACCACCACCACCGAGAGTCCTGGAAGTAACAGGGATGATGAGATGAAAGAGCTAAGAATAGTAGAACTTGAAACAACAGAGTTAGCCATGGGTGTTAGTGCAAAACCGCTTGGCTTTTTTTTGGCTTTGGGTGCGGCTATTTATGCAGGCCATATAGAGCTGACAACATTCGTTGTCGTATCAGCTATTAAACTAATAAGAACAGTACTACCAAAATACAGCCAATGAAGGGCCTTAGGAAGACTGAGCCAAGGTTGGATTGTAGTATTTGGTTAGGCTAATCATGATGGACATGTAGACCACCATAGTAATAAGAACAGTACTAGCAAAATACAGCCAATGAAGGGCCTTAGGAAGACTGAGCCAAGGTTGGATTGTAGTATTTGGTTAGGCTAATCATGATGGCCATGTAGACCACCACCACCGAGAGTCCTGGAAGTAACAGGGATGATGAGATGAAAGTGCTAAGAATAGTACTACTTGAAACAACAGAGTTAGCCATGGGTGTTAATCCAAGACCGCTTGGATTTATTTTTGTATTGGGTGCAGCTAATCATGCAGTCCATATAGAGCTGACAACATTCGGTGTTGTATCAGCTATAAAAATAATAAGAACTGTACTACCAAAATACAGCCAATGAAGGGCCTTAGGAAGACTGTGCCAAGGTTGGAATGTAGTATTTGGTTAGGCAAATCATGATGGCCATGTAGACCACCACCACCGAGAGTCCTGGAAGTAACAGGGATAATGAGATGAAAGAGCTAAGAATAGTAGAACTTGAAACAACAGAGTTAGCCATGGGTGTTAGTGCAAAACAGCTTGGCTTTTTTTTGGCTTTGGGTGCGGCTATTCATGCAGGCCATATAGAGCTGACAACATTCGGTGTCGTATCAGCTAATAAACTAATAAGAACAGTACTACCAAAATACAGCCAATGAAGGGCCTTAGGAAGACTGGGCCAAGGTTGGATTGTAGTATTTGGTTAGGCTAATCATGATGGCCATGTAGACCACCACCACCGAGAGTCCTGGAAGTAACAGGGATGATGAGATGAAAGAGCTAAGTATAGTAGAACTTGAAACAACAGAGTTAGCCATGGGTGTTAGTGCAAAACCGCTTGGCTTTTTTTTGGCTTTGGGTGTGGCTATTCATGCAGGCCATATAGAGCTGACAACATTCGGTGTCGTATCAGCTATTAAACTAATAAGAACAGTACTACCAAAATACAGCCAATGAAGGGCCTTAGGAAGACTGGGCCAAGGTTGGATTGTAGTATTTGGTTAGGCTAATCATGATGGCCATGTAGACCACCACCACCGAGAGTCCTGGAAGTAACAGGGATGATGAGATGAAAGAGCTAAGAATAGTAGAACTTGAAACAACAGAGTTAGCCATGGGTGTTAGTGCAAAACCGCTTGGCTTTTTTTTGGCTTTGGGTGCGGCTATTCATGCAGGCCATATAGAGCTGACAACATTCGGTGTCGTATCAGCTATTAAACTAATAAGAACAGTACTACCAAAATACAGCCAATGAAGGGCCTTAGGAAGACTGAGCCAAGGTTGGATTGTAGTATTTGGTTAGGCTAATCATGATGGCCATGTAGACCACCATAGTAATAAGAACAGTACTAGCAAAATACAGCCAATGAAGGGCCTTAGGAAGACTGAGCCAAGGTTGGATTGTAGTATTTGGTTAGGCTAATCATGATGGCCATGTAGACCACCACCACCGAGAGTCCTGGAAGTAACAGGGATGATGAGATGAAAGTGCTAAGAATAGTACTACTTGAAACATCAGAGTTAGCCATGGGTGTTAATCCAAGACCGCTTAGATTTATTTTTGTATTGGGTGCAGCTAATCATGCAGGCCATATAGAGCTGACAACATTTGGTGTTGTATCAGCTATAAAAATAATAAGAACTGTACTATCAAAATACAGACAATGAAGGGCCTATGAAGACTGAGCAAAGGTTGGATTGTAGTATTTTGTTCGGCTAATCATGATGGCCATGTAGACCGCCCGTAACAGGGATGAAAGTGCTAAGAATAGTACTAATTGAAACAACAGAGTTAGCCATGGGTGTTAGTCTAAGACCACTCGGCTTTTTTTTGGGTTTGGGTGCAGCTAATCATGAAGGACAGATAGACCTGCCACCATTTGGTGTTGTAACAGGTATGAAAATGCAAAGAACAGTACTACATAACACAACCTACTTACCATGGGTCCCAGAACATATGTTTGGTTGTTATATTTTGTAAGGGTAATCATGCAGGCCATATAGACCTCCACCGATAGGGTGAGTATGAGTAACAGCTATTAAAATGCGAAGGACATTACTAATTAACACAACATAGTTACCATGGGTCGCAGACCAAGAGCAGATGTCTTATTATTATATTTTGTATGGGTAATCATCCAGGCCATATAGACCTCACAAAATAGGGGGAGTTACAGAGATTAAAGTGCTAAGAATGGTAGTACTTAAAACACAACCTCGTTAAAATAGGTAGCAGACCACATGTCTTATTATTATAATTTTTCAGGGTAATCTGGCAGGCCATATAGAACTCCCACGATAGGGGGGGGGGGGAACAGGGATTAAAGTGCTAAGAAAAGTACTAATTGACACAAGCTAGTTGGGTCCAAGAACGCATGTTTGATTATTAGAATTTATTAGGGTAATTATATATCTAACAAATATATCTATTTCTCTTCTATCGATTCTATCTAACTATCAATCTATGTATATCTATCTATCCTATCTATCACTATCAATCTATCTTCTGTCCGGGATGTTTTGAGACAGCCACTTTGGGAATGTTAGTTGATTTAGACCCATTATGGCTTAAAAGCAGACTCTGTATCAACTATGTAATTTTCCATGGGAGTTTTGCCAGGGATCCCCCTCCAGCATGCAACAGTCCAGGTGTTAGGACCCTTGAAACAACTTTTCCATCACTATTGTGGCCAGAAAGATTCCTTGTAGGTTTTAAAGTTCGCCTGCCTATTGAATTCAATGGCGGTTCGCGCGTTCGCGAACAATACCGGAAGTTCGAGTCTGCGGTTCGCGAACCGAAAATTTTAGGTTCGCGACATCACTATTTGTGATATGGTGCATTTTCCTGCTGGAAGAAGCCATTAGAAGATGGGTACACTGTAGTCAATACTTAGGTAGGCCGTGGCATTTAAACGATGCTCAATTAGTACTAAGGGGCCCAAAGTGTGACAAGAAAATATCCCCCACACCAGTGATGGCAAACTTTATTGAGTCCGAGTGCCCAAAGTCTAACACGAAAGCAACTTTTTAATCTCAAAGTGCCCACACTGTAATTAAACCTGAATACCATGTTTTTTAGTAGAAAAAGAGAGAGAGGAGGGGAGAGAGAGGTGGGAGAGAGAGGGTAAAAGAGAGAGAGAGGGGCAAGAGAGAGAGAGGGGGAAGAGAGAGAGGAGGGGGGAAGAGAGGGGGAGAGAGAGGGGGGGGGAGAGAGAGAGGGAAGTGGAGAGAGAGGGAGAGAGAGGGAGAGAGAGAGAGGGGAAAAGAGAGAGAGAGAGGGGAAGAGAAAGAGAGGTGGAGAGAGAGTGGGGAGAGAGAGGGGGGAGAGAGAGGGGAGGAGAGAGAGAGAGAGGGGGGGAGAGCGAGAGAGAGTGTAGGGTGGGAGAGAGAGGAGAGAGGGAGAGAGAAAGGGGAAGACAGGAGGGGAGGGAGAGATGGAGAGAGAGAGAGAGAGAGAGAGAGAGAGAGGGGGGGGGTGACAAATAAAACAAACAGATATTACCGCTAAACAGCATGGTTTTAATTCTGTACCCAGTTTACAGTAAACTCTTTCCTCACAAAATGGGGAATACAAAATATATTTGGACTATTTACCAACAACATAGCATCATAGTAAAAATCTTCCCTTTCCACATGGCTCACCACGCTCAGCCCACACTGTAGGTGCAAGGCAAACTTTTAAAAATACAAGCCGGGACATTGTGTTCCCATATTAGAGCTTTTTTTTATTTAGGATGCATATCAGGACTCAGGCATTATCATTTTCTACTCATTGTGTTCCCATACTATAGAGCTTGAATAGCAAATGATAATGCCTGCATAAAAATATGCATCCTAAATAAAAATATACTTCACACACTCTTAAACAGTCCTAGATGAGACTATCGTCACAGTGCAGATGCAGGAGCCTGCTACATGCTGTAACTGTTAAACTAAGTTAAAATTAGCCACCACAAAAAAAATAAGGCTTTTTCTCAGCTGCTACTGTCTCCCTTCCTTGCTGCTGTCCTTGCTTTCACTGTGTGAGCATGCTTCCTAGTGAAGGTAAAAGGCGCACTGCGTTTATATACTGCCCCCTGTGATGCTCTGTAATGTTTACCGCACTCTCTTTACAGGCCAGAAAGAACAGTGAGCGATGTTTAGAGAGTTATGGCTCACGTGCCAACAGACTGGATTCTGCGTGCCAGCTGTGGCATTCGTGCCATCGGTTCGTCATCACTGCCCTACACCATTAAACCACCACCACTAACCTGAACCATTGATACAAGGCAGGATGGATCCATGCTTTCATGTTGTTTACGCCAAATTCTGACCCAACCATCTGAATGTTGCAGCAGAAATCGAGACTCATTAGCCCAGAAAATGTTTTTCCAATCTTCTATTGTCCAATTTTGGTGAGCTTGTGCAAATTGTAGCCTCAGTTTCCTGTTCTTATCTGACAGGAGTTGCACCCGGTGTGGTCTTCTGCTGCTGTAGCCCATCTGCTTCAAGGTTTTGATGTGTTGTGCATTCGGATATGGTATTCTACACACCTTGGTTTTTTAAGTTACTGTTGTCTTTCTATCATCTCGAACCAGTCTACCCATTCTTCTCTGTCCTCTGACATCAACAAGGCATTTTCGTCCACACAACTCCCGCTCACTGGATATTTTCTCTTTTTCGGACCATTCTCTGTAAACCCTAAAGATGGCTGTGCATTAAAATCCCAGTAGATCAGCAGTTTTTTAAATACTCAGACCAGCCTGTCTGGCACTAACAACCATGCCACGTTCAAAGTCACTTAAATCCCCTTTCTTACCCATTCTGATGCTCGGTTTGAACTTCAGCAAGTCGTCTTTACCACGTCTAGATGCCTAAATGCATTGAGTTGCTGCCATGTGATTGGCTGATTAGCAATTTGTGTTACCAAGCAATTGAACAGGTGTACCTAATAAAGTGTCCGGTGAGTTTATATGTCTATATATGTGTACATATGTATTAATGTGTTCATATGTGTATATATAGGTCTGTAAATACATATATACACATATAAATACATACATTTGTATACACACAAACACACACACACACAAATATATATATATATATATATATATATATAATGTATAGCCGGTGGCCCGGCACTCCATCCACAATAGTGTAGCCACAGCCTGGGTGCTATACTCAATTTAGTATGCAGAATTGTCTCGTTGTTGGAGGGCACTCACAGGACTTATTAAGAACATGAATATACAACATTATTTTTAAATTAATTTTACATTAATAACATGTCAACGTTTTGACCCATTTATGAACCTTCTTCAAGACAATTTTCATCTAAAAAAACACAAAATATACAGACATGAACTAAACAAACAATATATCGTATCACAAACAGACTGTAAATAACCATCAAAATACACCAGTGAGAACCCTCCACCATAGAAAGAAGCTACAAACAACAAAAAGTAAAAGATAGACAAGCCCAATACAGGGCTCACCACTTAAAAGCTAGAGAGAAGGAAAAAGAAAAAGAAAAAATGTCGCTCTCACAGAATAATCACACAACTAACACTTACTTATAATGTATAGGAATACATAGGCCACTACAACCCCAGAGAGGAGTCAAATGTTGGAATAAACTATATGGCTACCCATCTAAATGAAAACCAATATGTCCCATACCTAGGGGATCAACAACCTTTAAACAACAGGTCCATGGAAACAACACTACCCTGCATCATAAAAAACCTAATGCCATAGCATCAGCTGTGCATGTGTACATAAAAACAGTGGGTACCATCACAAGCCCAAGGCATAAAGTACAACAAGCACCGAATTCGATTAACCGGGCAGTGGACCCAATATAAACATTACAACAACCCACTCAGACACGTGAAAAAGCAAACGCATATATATGTATTTGATACTTGTAAAGTGCAGCTAATCACCCGTAAGGGTCTCAAGGCGCTGCTCATTTTATCGACCTCGGAAGGATGAAAGGCTGAGTGGACCTCGCCGGGGATTGAACCTGCAACCCTTGGGTTGCTACAGAGCTCAGCCACAGTGCCTTAGCATGCTGAACTATCTGTCCGGCCTCTATATAGCCACTATATAACTACGAACCCACATGTTCCCAACGTACAGCACACTCACATTGAAATATTGGCAAAAAGAAAAAAGATTAATGAAAGGCATGGCAGCAACCATAAACGTCTTACCATAATTAGTGCAAGCAGCACATCACACACCAGCGTTCAATGCCGGGCTCCCAGTGAGGAAATCGGAAATACCGGAAGTGGAAAGTGTGGTAAATAAATAGGGAAATCCCAAGCTGACTAGCCAATCACCGGGGAGCAACCACGAACACCCACAATCACGGAACTACAACATGCACGTCATCCACACAGAAACCCTGGTGGAAAGTGGCCCACAAAAGGAGCCGTTCCAATTGCCACCAATCAGTTCATATAAGCAACAACACCAGATGAAATGTCACAAAAGGAGTACTCATAATAGACATAACAAAAATCCACATGACTGCCTACAGCAAATAAGGTGTAAGGGATCGGGACTTATGGTGCAATGCTATGTCCCCCAGGTTATCACCACAGGAGCACACAGTTGTCAAGCAGACCACTTACCAGCACTTACTATAACAGTATCCAGTTTGAAACTCACAATACAACTATCAAAGATTTCAAACATGTGTGGGGAAAAAATCCATAAGTCCCTACTGTAGCACAAGATCATACTCCTGTTCATCTAGGGTGAGACTATACATCACCCGCCCTATTATCCTGGTCAAACTCCCATAGCAGTGCCCACTTTCATAATCACATACAAAATGACAGGTATAACTATACACTAGTCAATCACCACGGGGAGACCCAACTGTTCACAATATACATAAATAGGCAATCTACACAAGCTCATTACCACCTTGTATGGGACAAGGGGCTACAAGTAGTCACCATAGTAACATAACTAAGTGGACCTCTAGCCACCCTCCAGTCATAGGCCGGGGTCATCCCCGGCTCACTGACCTTGAGGGGGCCACACACATGGTCACACAATTATAAATCACACTATAGGAGTATAGAAAGTGTACAACCCAATATCACAGCATGCTTAGATATGTCGGCCAAAAGACATAAGCCCGTACCATATCCATTACACAGATACAATACAATTTAAGACAACTGTGGCCTAAATGGAAGCAACTAGTTAGTGCCCTCCAACAACGAGACACTTCTATATATATATATATATATATATATATATATATATATATATATATATACAAACAAAGAGGTATTGGCGCATATCAATTTTCAAAAGCACAACATATTTTTTTGAACTGCTGCAAAAAAATTGCCTGCAAACAACATCAAGAGACAACTATTCTTTTTAAATAATATTGGGATCTTAGTCACACAATATGGCCATATTCTGCTTAGCCAGTCACCAACTTACAAGGTGCCCCAATTAGACTGGTCCTAACACTACTTTGCCACAGAGGGCTGAATCATTCCTGCTTTTACTCTCCATAATAGAATGAGACTCCCTGGCTTTTTATTCACAACTATTACACTGCCATGAGCACACCTGAGCTTGGGTGGGGTGCTTAAACCAATGGGAGATGGTCAGTCTCCCTGATTACTTTTAAGTACAAATACAAAATTTGGTTTTTTAGCACACCTTACAAAATTTATATACAACATCTGTGAGTGCTGCCAATATGACCCAGTAATTACACAAACAAAGAGGTATTGGCGCACATCAATTTTCAAAAGCACAACATATTTTTTTGAACTGCTGCAAAAAAATTGCCTGCAAACAACATCAAGAGACAACTATTCTTTTTAAATAATATTGGGATCTTAGTCACACAATATGGCCATATTCTGCTTAGCCAGTCACCAACTTACAAGGTGCCCCAATTAGACTGGTCCTAACACTACTTTGCCACAGAGGGCTGAATCATTCCTGCTTTTACTCTCCATAATAGAATGAGACTCCATGGCTTTTTATTCACAACTATTACACTGCCATGAGCACACCTGAGCTTGGGTGGGGTGCTTAAACCAATGGGAGATGGTCAGTCTCCCTGATTACTTTTAAGTACAAATACAAAATTTGTTTTTTTAGCACACCTTACAAAATTTATATACAACATCTGTGAGTGCTGCCAATATGACCCAGTAATTACACAAACAAAGAGGTATTGGCGCACATCAATTTTCAAAAGCACAACATATTTTTTTGAACTGCTGCAAAAAAATTGCCTGCAAACAACATCAAGAGACAACTATTCTTTTTAAATAATATTGGGATCTTAGTCACACAATATGGCCATATTCTGCTTAGCCAGTCACCAACTTACAAGGTGCCCCAATTAGACTGGTCCTAACACTACTTTGCCACAGAGGGCTGAATCATTCCTGCTTTTACTCTCCATAATAGAATGAGACTCCCTGGCTTTTTATTCACAGCAGTTCAAAAAAATATGTTGTGCTTTTGAAAATTGATGTGTGCCAATACCTCTTTGTTTGTGTAATTACTGGGTCATATTGGCAGCACTCACAGATGTTGTATATAAATTTTGTAAGGTGTGCTAAAAAAACAAATTTTGTATTTGTACTTATTTGTACAATATACGAACGTGAAACCCAATATGGCTTGCACGCAAACTTTTGGGGCCCAATCTATATGGCACACATAAACTAGCACTGTCTAGCTTTGAAAAACTGTTAAAATGCACTGACATAAGAGGCGGCCTTTAAGGGCTTAGAAATTAGCATATGAGCCTACCTAGGTTTAGCTTTCAACAATGCCCTATCTGAGTCATGAAATTTTAATACTGACTAGACTATCCCTTTAACTTGCCTCATCAGAGGAGCTGAGACATTTTTAAAGGGGTATGTCCACGGACTGAAAATCAATGAAGATTGTTCTAACATTTATTATGTATTTTGTATACAGACTTTCTTTCATGTAATTGGCAAGAGTCCATGAGCTAGTGACGTATGGGATATACAATCCTACCAGGATGGGCAAAGTTTCCCAAACCTCAAAATACCTATAAATACACCCCTCACCACACCCACAATTCAGTTTTACAAACTTTGCCTCCTATGGAGGTGGTGAAGTAAGTTTGTGCTAAGATTTCTACGTTGACATGCGCTTCTCAGCATTTTGGAGCCCGATTCCTCTCAGAGTACAGTGAATGTCAGAGGGATGTGAAGGGAGTATCACCTATTGAATGCAATGGTTTTCCTCATGGGAGATCTATTTCATAGGTTTTCTGTTATCAGTCGTAGAGATTCATCTCCTACCTCCCTTTTCAGATCGACGATATACTCTCATATACCATTACCTCTACTGATTACTGTTTCAGTACTGGTTTGGCTATCTGCTATATGTGGATGGGTGTCTTTCGGTAAGTATGTTTTTTATAACTTAAGACACCCCAGCTATGGTTTGGCACTTTATGCATTTATATAAAGTTCTAAATATATGTATTGTACTTATATTTACCATGAGTCAGGTTCATGTATTTCCTTGTGCAGACTGTCAGTTTCATATTTGGGGAAAAATGGGGTTTAGTCTTTTTTTTAGATTCACTACATTTTTCTTGCAGGCAGTACTAGGCCCGCGGGTGCGCCAAATGCTAGACTTTATTGCGTTATTCTTGGTGCAATACTTTTTTGGCGCGAAAGTACGTCCGTTGACGCAACTTTGTCATTTCCGGCATCGTAGTTGATGCTGAGTCCTTACACAGGGTTGCGTCGTACGCAAGTGACGCAAGTGTTTCATTTCCGGATGTTGTTGGCGTCAAAAAATTTTCAGTTACGTTGTGCGTCATACTTGGCGCCAAATTTTTCATTAATTTATTACCCCATTGCTATTTACCTCTTGCCTTTTTCTATGTCAGAGGGCTATGCTTTTTGCATTTTTTCCCATTCCTGAAATTGTCATATAAGGAAATTGATAATTTTGCTTTATATGTTGTTTTTTCTTTTACATTTTGCAAGATGTCTCAATCTGATCCTGTCTCAGAAGCATCTGTTGGAACTTTGCTGCCTGACATCGGTTCTACCAAAGCTAAGTGCATTTGTTGTAAGATTGTGGAAATTATATCTCCGAATGTCATTTGTAATAGTTGTCATGATAAACTTTTACATGCAGATAATATGTCCATCAGTAATAGTACATTGCCAGTTGCAGTTCCTTCAACTTCTAATGTACATGATATACCTATGAATTTTAAAGAATTTGTTACTGATTCTATTCAGAAGGCTTTGTCTGCATTTCCGCCTTCTAATAAACGTAAAAGGTCTTTTAAAACTTCTCATAAAGTTGATGAAATTTCAAATGACCGACAACATAATGATTTATCCTCCTCTGATGAGGATCTATCTGATTCAGAAGATCCTTCCTCAGATATTGACACTGACAAATCTACTTATTTATTTAAAATAGAGTATATTCATTCTTTGTTAAAAGAAGTGTTAATTACTTTGGATATTGAGGAATCAAGTCCTTTTGATGTTAAGACTAGTAAACGTTTAAATGCTGTTTTTAAACCTCCTGTGGTTACTCCAGAGGTTTTTCCTATTCCTGATGCTATTTCTGATATGATTTCAAAGGAATGGAATTAGCCAGGTACTCCTTTTATTCCTTCTTCAAGGTTTAAAAAATTGTATCCTTTACCAGCAATTTTTATAGAGTTTTGGGAAAAGATGCCCAAAGTTGATGGGGCTATTTCTACTCTTGCTAAACATACCACTATTTCTACGGAAGATAGTACTTCTTTTAAAGACCCTTTAAATAGGAAACTTGAATCTTATCTAAGGAAAGCCTATTTATATTCAGGTCATCTTCTTAGGCCTGCAATTTTTTTTGGCTGATGTTGCGGCTGCATCAACTTTTTGGTTGGAGAATTTAGCGCAACAAGAATTGGATTCTGACATATCTAGCATTGTTCGCTTACTGCAACATGCTAATCATTTTATTTGTGATGCAATTTTTGATATTATTAAAATTGATGTTAGATCCATGTCTTTAGCTATTTTAGCTAGAAGAGCTTTGTGGCTTAAATCTTGGAATGCTGATATGACATCTAAGTCTAGATTATTATCTCTTTCTTTCCAAGCTAATAATTTATTTGGTTCTCAGTTGGATTCTATTATTTCAACTGTTACTGGGGGAAAGGGAGTTTTTCTGCCTCAGGATAAAAAACCTAAGGGTAAATCTAAGGCTTCTAACCGTTTTCGTTCCTTTCGTCAAAATACGGAACAAAAATCTAATCCTTCCCCCAAGGAATCTGTTTCCAATTGGAAGCCTTCCTCAAATTGGAATAAATCTAAACCTTTTAAAAAACCAAATTCAGCCACTAAGTCTGCATGAAGGTGCAGCACTCATTCCAGCTCAGCTGGTAGGGGGCAGATTAGGGTTTTTCAAGAATATATGGATAAATTCTGTCCAAAATCAATGTATTCAGAGCATTGTCTCTCAAGGGTATCGAATAGGATTCAGAGTAAGACCTCCTGTGAGAAGATTTTTTCTCTCACGTATCCCAGCAAATCCAGTAAAAGCTCAGGCTTTTCTGAAGTGTGTTTCAGATCTGGAGTCTTCATGGGTAATCATGCCAGTTCCTTTTCAGGAACAAGGTCTGGGGTTTTATTCAAATCTATTCATTGTCCCAAAGAAGGAAAATTCATTCAGACCAGTTCTGGATCTGAAAATTATGAATCGTTATGTAAAAGTACCAACTTTCAAGATGGTGACTATAAGGACTATTCTGCCTTTTGTTCAGCAAGGACATTATATGTCTACAGTAGACTTGCAGGATGCATACCTTCATATTCCGATTCATCCAGAACATTTTTAGTTCCTGAGATTCTCTTTTCTAGACAAGCATTACCAATTTGTTACTTTTCTATTTGGCCTAGCAACAGCTCCAAGAATCTTTTCAAAGGTTCTAGGTGCCCTACTCTCTGGATGATTTGGACAATATCTTGGTACTAGCTCAGTCTTTACATTCTGCAGAATCTCACACAAATCAACTAGTGTTGTTTCTTCAAAGACATGGTTGGAGGATCAATTTACCAAAAAGTTTCTTGATTCCTCAGACAAGGGTTATCTTTTTAGGCTTCCAGATAGATTCAGTGTCTATGACGCTATCTCTAACAGACAATTGGTTGCAGCCTGTCGGCACCTTCAGTCTCAGTCATTCCCTTCAGTGGCTATGTGCATGGAAGTTTTAGGCCTCATGACTGCAGCATCGGACGCGATTCCTTTTTCTCGTTTTCACATGAGACCTCTCCAGCTTTGCATGCTGAATCAATGGTGCAGGGTTTATACAAAGATATCACAATTAATATCCTTAAATCCCAATGTTCGACACTCTCTGATGTGGTGGTTAAATCACCAGAGTTTAGTTCAAGGGGCTTCCTTTGTTCGGCCAACCTGGACTGTGATCACTACAGATGCAAGTCTTTCAGGTTGGGGAGCTGTTTGGGGATCTCTGACAGTGCAAGGGGTTTAGAAATCTCAAGAGGTGAGATTACCAATCAATATTTTAGAACTCCATGCAATTCTCAGAGCTCTTCAGTTTTGGCCTCTGTTGAAGAGAGAACCGTTCATTTGCTTTCAGACAGACAATATCACAACTGTGGCATATGTCAATCATCAGGGTGGTACTCACAGTCCCCAAGCTATGAAAGAAGTATCTCAGATACTTTCTTGGGCGGAATCCAGCTCCTGTCTAATCTCTGCGGTGCATATCCCAGGTGTAGACAATTAGGAGGCGGATTATCTCAGCCGTAAGACTTTACATCCAGGGGAGTGGTCCCTCCATCCAGATGTGTTTTCTCAGATTGTTCAGATGCGGGGTCTTCCAGAGATAGATCTGATGGCCTCTCATCTAAACAAGAAACTTCCCAGAAACCTGTCCAGGTCCAGGGATGTTCAGGCGGAAGCAGTGGATGCGCTGACACTTCCTTGGTGTTATCATCCTGCTTACATTTTCCCGCCTCTAGTTCTTCTTCCAAGAGTGATCTCCAAAATCATCAAGGAAAAATCGTTTGTGTTGCTGGTGGCTCCAGCATGGCCACACAGATTTTGGTATGCGGATCTTGTTTGGATGTCCAGTTGCCAACCTTGGCCACTTCCGTTAAGGCAGGACCTACTGTCTCAAGGTCCGTTTTTCCATCAGGATCTCAAATCATTACATTTTAAGGTATGGAAATTGAACGCTTAGTGCTAAGTCATAGAAGTTTCTCTGACTCAGTAATTAATACTATTTTACATGCTTGTAAATCTGTCTCTAGAAAGATTTATTATCGAGTTTGGAAGACCTACATTTCATGGTGTTCTTCTCATAAATTCTCTTGTCATTCTTTTAAAATACCTAGAATTTTACAGTTTCTTCAGGATGGTTTGGATAAGGGTTTGTCTGCAAGTTCCTTGAAGGGACAAATCTCTGCTCTTTCTGTTTTATTTCACAGAAAGATTGCTAAACTTCCTGATATTCACTGTTTTGTACAGGCTTTAGTTCGTATTAAGCCCGTCATTAAATCAATTTCTCCTCCTTGGAGTCTTAATTTTGTTTTGAAGGACTTACAGGTTCCACCATTTGAGCCTATGCATTCTTTGGACATTAAACTTCTTTCTTGGAATGTGCTGTTCCTTTTGGCTATCTCTTCTGCTAGAAGAGTTTCTGAGCTATTTGCTCTTTCTTGTGAATCTCCTTTTCTGATTTTTCAGGATAAGGTGGTTTTGCGGACTTCATTTAAATTTTTACCTAAGGTTGTGAATTCTAACAACATTAGTAGGGAAATTGTTGTCCCTTCCTTGTGTCCTAATCCTAAGAATTATTTGGAAAGATCCTTACATTCTTTGGATGTGGTGAGAGCTTTGAAATATTATGTTGAAGCTACTAAAGATTTCAGAAAGACTTATAGTCTATTTGTTATATTTTCTGGTCCTAGGAAAGGTCAGAAGGCTTCTGCTATTTCCTTGGATTCTTGGTTAAAGCTTTTGATTCATCAAGCTTATTTAGAATCGGGTCAGACCCCGCCTCAGAGAATTACAGCTCATTCTACTAGATCAGTCTCCACTTCGTGGGCTTTTAAGAATGAAGCTTCCGTTGATCAGATTTGCAAAGCGGCAACTTGGTCCTCTTTTCATACATTTACTAAATTTTACCGTTTTGATGTATTTGCTTCTTCAGAAGCAGTTTTTGGTAGAAAAGTTCTTCAGACAGCTGTTTCAGTTTGATTCTTCTGCTGATGTTTTAAGTTTTTCTTGGCATTAAGAATAAACTTACAATTTGGGTTGTGGATTATTTTTTCAGTGGAAAATGGCAGTTTTTTATTTTATCCCTCCCTCTCTAGTGAATCTTGCGTGGAGTTCCACATCTTGGGTATTGATATCCCATACATCACTAGCTCATGGACTCTTGCCAATTACATGAAAGAAAACATAATTTATGTAAAAATTTACCTGATAAATTCATTTCTTTCATATTGGCAAGAGTCCATTAGGCCCACCCTTTTTTATGGTGGTTATGATTTTTTGTATAAAGCACAATTATTTCCAAATTCCTTTGTTGATGCTTTTTACTCCTTTCTTTATCACCCCACTACTTGGCTATTCATTAAACTGAATTGTGGGTGTGGTGAGGGGTGTATTTATAGGCATTTTGAGGTTTGGGAAACTTTGCCCCTCCTGGTAGGATTGTATATCCCATACGTCACTAGCTCATGGACTCTTGCCAATATGAAAGAAATTAATTTATCAGGTAAATTCTTACATAAATTATGTTTTTTGCAATATAGTATTAAATTGCTGATATATACTGTGCATACATAAAAAAAGTTTTATTTGAATCCTTTTACCCACACATTCAGCCTTCTCCTGAACCCCCCTCACACACACACACTTACACACACACTTACACACATTGGTTATAGCATTCCCTGATTTATTGATCCATGGTAACTGCAAAACTAAAAATGTTGAACTACAAAGTAATGAAAATTTTCCAAGCTATGCCCCATTGACACTTTTGGCTTCATATCATTCAGCCATTATTAACTGCTCATATAATATTTTACATAAAAAATTTATCAATTCATTTTTTAGAAAAACATATTTTTAATATAACATTTCTTAAATTTAAAATAGGATTAAAATCCTTAAAGGACCATTAAAACTTAAAAACCGTCTAATAAAAATGTTTATTAAAAAGGCAATGCAATAAAATCATGTGACAGCCATTAGCCAATCACACATATAAATTTATACTATGAACTCAGTTTCCAAATTTTCAGATCCATTCTTTATTCATATTCTGAATGTTTCATTGTTCATCTAAACCGCTGCCTCCCACGTCACCAACACTAAATAAAACACTACATAAATCTATCAACCCCAAACCGCCATCCCCCTACATCGCCAACATTAAATAAAGCTATTAACCTCTAAACCAACGTCGCCTCACATCACCAACACTAACTAAACCTATTGACCTCTAAACCACCATCCCCTCACATCGCCAACACTATCTAAACCTATTAACCTCTAAACCGCTGTCCCCCCACATCACCAACAATAACTAAACCTATCAACCCCTAAACTGCCATCCCCCCACATCGCAACTCCCTAAATAAAACTATTAACTCCTAAACCGCCGCCCCTCCACATCACAACTACCTAAATTAAACTATTAACCCCTAAACCTAACACCCCTAACTTTAACATAATTAAAATAGACCTAAAGTAAAGTTACAATTATTAACTAACTAAGGCCTAGATTTGGAGTTTTGTCGGTAACGACCCGAAAAACTAACGCCGGCTTTTTTCTGGCCGCACCATAAAAATAACTCTGGTATCGAGATTCCACATAAAGGCTGCGTTATGCTCCAAAAAAGGAGCGTAGAGCATTTTTAACGCAGCTTCAACTCTCAATACCAGAGTTGCTTACGGACGCGGCCAGCCTCAAAAACGTGCTCGTGCACGATTCCCCCATAGGAAACAATGGGGCTGTTTGAGCTGAAAAAAAACCAAACACCTGCAAAAAAGCCGCGTTCAGCTCCTAACGCAGCCCCATTGTTTGCTACGCGGTAACCCTTCCTACGTCTGCACTTAACACTCTAACATGTACCCCGAGTCTAAACACCCCTAACCTTACACTTATTAACCCCTAATATGCCGCCCCCGCTATCGCTGACCCCTGCATATTATTATTAACCCCTAATCTGCCGCTCCGTAAACCGCCGCTACTTACATTATCCCTATGTACCCCTAATCTGCTGCCCCTAACACCGCCGACCCCTATATTATATTTATTAACCCCTAATCTGCCCCCCACAACGTCGCCTCCACCTGCCTACACTTATTAACCCCTAATCTGCCGACCGGACCTGAGCGCTACTATAATAAAGTTATTAACCCCTAACCCGCCTCACTAACCCTATCATAAATAGTATTAACCCCTAATCTGCCCTCCCTAACATCGCCGACACCTAACTTCAATTATTAACCCCTAATCTGCCGACCGAATCTCGCCGCTATTCTAATAAATGTATTAACCCCTAAAGCTAAGTCTAACCCTAATACTAACACCCCCCTAAGTTAAATATAATTTAAATCTAACGAAATTAATTAACTCTTATTAAATAAATTATTCCTATTTAAAGCTAAATACTTACCTGTAAAATAAATCCTAATATAGCTACAATATAAATTATAATTATATTAGAGCTATTTTAGGATTTATATTTATTTTACAGGTAACTTTGTATTTATTTTAACCAGGTACAATAGCTATTAAATAGTTAAGAACTATTTAATACCTAAAATAGTTAAAATAATTACAAATTTACCTGTAAAAGAAATCCTAACCTAAGTTACAAATAAACCTAACACTAGACTATCAATAAATTAATTAAATAAACTACCTACAATTACCTACAATTAACCTAACACTACACTATCAATAAATTAATTAAATACAATTGCTACAAATAAATACAATTAAATAAACTAGCTAAAGTACAAAAAATAAAAAAGAACTAAGTTACAAAAAATAAAAAAATATTTACAAACATAAGAAAAATATTACAACAATTTTAAACTAATTACACCTACTCTAAGCCCCCTAATAAAATAACAAAGCCCCCCAAAATAAAAAAATGCCCTACCCTATTCTAAATTACTAAAGTTCAAAGCTCTTTTACCTTACCAGCCCTGAACAGGGCCCTTTGTGGGGCATGCCCCAAGAAATTCAGCTCTTTTGCCTGTAAAAAAAAACATACAATACCCCCCCCCAACATTACAACCCACCACCCACATACCCCTAATCTAACCCAAACCCCCCTTAAATAAACCTAACACTAAGCCCCTGAAGATCATCCTACCTTGTCTTCACCATACCAGGTTCACCGATCGGTCCAGAAGAGCTCCTCCGATGTCCTGATCCAAGCCCAAGCGGGGGAATGAAGAGGTCCATGATCCGGCTGAAGTCTTCATCCAAGCGGGCCAGAAGAGGTCTTCCATCCGATTGAAGTCTTCATCCAAGCGGCATCCATCCGGAGCGAAGTGGCAGCATCCTGAAGACCTCCACCGCGGAACATCCATCCTGGCCGACGACTGAACGACGAATGACGGTTCCTTTAAATGACGTCACCCAAGATGGCGTCCCTCGAATTCCGATTGGCTGATAGGATTCTATCAGCCAATCGGAATTAAGGTAGGAATATTCTGATTGGCTGATGGAATCAGCCAATCAGAATCAAGTTCAATCCTATTGGCTGACATCTTGGATGACGTCATTTAAAGGAACCGTCATTCGTCGTTCAGTTGTCGGCCAGGATGGATGTTCCGCGGTGGAGGTCTTCAGGATGCTGCCACTTCACTCCGGATGGATGCCGCTTGGATGAAGACTTCAATCGGATGGAAGACCTCTTCTGGCCCGCTTGGATGAAGACTTCAGCCGGATCATGGACCTCTTCAGCCCCCCGCTTGGGCTTGGATCAGGACATCGGAGGAGCTCTTCTGGACCGATCGGTGAACCTGGTATGGTGAAGACAAGGTAGGATGATCTTCAGGGGCTTAGTGTTAGGTTTATTTAAGGGGGGTTTGGGTTAGATTAGGGGTATGTGGGTGGTGGGTTGTAATGTTGGGGGGGGGGTATTGTATGTTTTTTTTTACAGGCAAAAGAGCTGAATTTCTTGGGGCATGCCCCACAAAGGGCCCTGTTCAGGGCTGGTAAGGTAATATATATATATATACAGGGGTCGGCGGTGTTAGGGGCAGCAGATTAGGGGTACATAAGGATAACGTAGGTGGCGGTCGGCAGATTAGGGGTTAAAAAAATTTTTTAGAGTGTCGCCGATGTGGGGGGACCTCGGTTTAGGGGTACATAGGTAGTTTATGGGTGTTAGTGTACTTTAGAGCACAGTAGTTAAGAGCTTTATAAACCGGCGTTAGCCCAGAAAGCTCTTAACTACTGACTTTTTTCCTGCGGCTGGAGTTTTGTCGTTAGATGTCTAACGCTCACTTCAGAAACGACTCTAAATACCGGAGTTAGAGAAATCCCATTGAAAAGATAGGATACGCAATTGACGTAAGGGGATCTGCGGTATGGAAAAGTCGCGGCTGAAAAGTGAGCGTTAGACCCTATTTTGAGTGACTCCAAATACCGGCGGTAGCCTAGGAGCCTCTAACGCTGGTTTTCACGGCTAACACCAAACTCTAAATCTAGGCCTACCTATTTAAAAATAAATACATACTTACCTGTGAAATAAAAATAAAACCTATGCTTAAACAAAAAAAAACTAACATTACATGTTTAAAAAACAAAACAAAAAAACTAACATTACAATTAAAACCTAACATTACAAAATAATTAAAACTACAATTACAAAAAATAATAAACACTAAAATTACAAAAAAATTAAAAAACTACCATTACAAAAAATAACAAATGAAATTATCCAAAATAATAAATAATATTCCTATTTAAAAAAAAAAAAATCCCAAAATAAAAAAACCTAATCTATAATAAACTACCAATAATCCTTAAAAAGGCCTTTTGTAGGGCATTGTCCTAAAATTAACAGCTCTTTTGCCAAAACATTAAAACAAATACCCCCTAACATTACAAACCCCCAACCCCTCAAAATTAAAAAAAAAAACCTAACTAAAAAAAAACTAATCTACCCATTGCCCCACAAAGTGCATTTGTATGGGCATTGCCATTAAAAGGGCATTCAGCTCTTTTACAGCCCATTAAAAAACCTAACACTAACCCTAAAATCAGTACTCACCATTCCTGAAGTCTGGCAAAAGATCTGCATCCCAGCGGCGAAGCATCTTCTTCATCCAGGCGGCTCCATCTTCATCCCTTGCGGGACCAGTATCTTCTATCTTCATCCCAGTGGAGGTAGAGTGGTCAGTGGATGCACAGAGGCAGAGGTCCATCGGTCCGACATGGAGGTCCTCTTCATGCGATCGTCTGCCGCACAATGAAGCAAGGTACCCCTTTTATATTTCCTATTCAAATCAGCCATTTGAGATATGAGAGCTGCTTAAATCATATTTGCTGTTCAAATCAGCCAATAGGATTTAAGCAGCTCTCATCCTTTTGGATGATTTTAATTTTTCAGCCAATAGGAATGAAGGGTATCCCAATATAAAGGGGCTACCTTGTATTCAATCTTCAGTGTGCGGCAGACAATGAAGAGGACCTCCACGTCGGACCGATGGAGCTCCGTCTGGACCTCTGCCTCCGCACATCTACTACTACTCTTTCTCCGGACTTAAGGAACGGTGAGTACCGATTTTGGGGTTAGTGTTAGATTTTTTTATGGTGTTTTTTTTAGATTAGGACTTTTTTTATTTTTAATAGGCTGTAAAAGAGCTGAATGCCCTTATAAGGGCAATGCCCATACAAATGCCCTTTTTTGGGGCAATGGGTAGATTATGTTATTTTTTAGTTAGATTTTTTTATTTTGGGGGGTTGTTGGTTTGTAATGTTAGGGGGTATTTGTTTTAATGTTTTGGCAAAAGAGCTGTTAACTTTAGGGCAGTGCCCTACAACAGGCACTTTTAAGGGCTATTGGTAGTTTATTATAGATTAGGGTTGTTTTTTTTTTTGGGGTGTTTTTTGGTGGGTGTTTTAAACGGGGTATTAGAATAGGATTTTTTTTTATTATTTTGGATAATTTCGATTTTTATTTTTTGTAATGGTAGTTTTTTATTTTTATTTTTTATTATGTTTTGTAATCGTGGTTTTAATTATTTTGTAATATTAGGTTTTATTAGTAATGTTAAGGTTTTTTTTATTATTATTATTTTAAACAAGTAATGTTAGTTTTTTTTAGTTTAAACATAGGTTTTATTTTTATTTCACAGGTAAGTATGTATTTATTTTAACTAGGTAGTTAGTAAATAGTAATATTGTAACTAGCTTAGGTTTTATTTTTATTTCACAGGTAAGTTTGTATTTATTTTTAAATATTTAGTTGGTTAGTAATTGTAACTTTTATTTTATTTGTATTTTAATTATGTTAACATTAAAGGGTGTTAAGTTTATGGGTTAATAGTTTAATTTAGCTACTTGCAATGTGGGGGACGGTGGTTTACAGGTTAATAATTTTATTTAGTGATTGCGATGTGGAGGACGGCGGTTTAGAGGTTAATAATTTTATTTAGTGTTTGCGATGTGGGGGGGGCACGGTTTAGAGGTTAATAGGTTTAGTTAGTGTTGGCAATGTGGGGGGACAGCGGTTTAGAGGTTAATAGGTTTTTATTTAGTTTTGACAATGTCAGGGGATGGCAGTTTAGAGGTTAATATTTTTTTTTGTTGGCGATGTGGGGGGACGTCGGTTTAGAGATTAATAGGTTTAGTTAGTGTTGGCAATGTGGGGGAACGGCGGTTTAGAGGTTAATAGGTTTTTATTTAGTTTTGTTGATGTGGGGGGACGTCGGTTTAGAGATTAATAGGTTTAGTTAGTGTTGGCAATGTGGGGGAACGGCGGTTTAGAGGTTAATAGGTTTTTATTTAGTTTTGTTGATGTCGGGGGACGGCGGTTTAGATGATTCCGTTTCGGCATATTTCTTATGTTAAGCTAAATCGTTTTTTGGATCCATTCGTTATTTCGGATCTATTCTTTATTCATATTCATTATTCTATTCTAAACTTTAGAATAGAATAATGAATATGAATAAAGAATGGATCCAAAATAACGAATGGATCCGAAATAACAAATGGATCCGAATAACGATTTAACTTAACATAACTAATATGGCGAAACAAACTTATTTTAACAACTAATTTTCGGAAATTAATTAATTTATTTAACTAATGAAAACAAAACAAAACTAAATTTTTTTTTTTTTTGCTGTGCACATGTTTACTAAGAATACGTGCACATAAAAGGAATTTATATGATTTGATAATGGAAGAGAATTGGAAAGTTTTAAAACTGCATGCTGTATCTGAACCATGGAAGATTAATTTTGACTTTAGTGTCCCTAAAAGGAACATTATACTTGATTTTTTTTTATTATTGTTTAAAAAGATAGATAACACATTTACTACCTATTTCCCAAGCTTTGCACAAAATATTTATATTAATATACTTAAAGTGAAAGTCAACCATAGCATTTTTGAAATGCTAGGGATGACTGTTGAAACAAATAAAGGGAGCTTTCATTCATGAAGTATATGATACTTCATGACGAAAGTGCCTTTATTAGTTTCAACTGTTCACCGTTCTTAGCTGCTACGGTAGCCCACGGCCAAATTTTTTTTTTTTGCTAAGAGGTGATGTTTTCATCTCTTAGCCAATAGCCGTGCAGTAAATCCGGTTTGGCGCCCATGGGAGCCAGATTTACCGCTCGGCTATTTGCTAAGAGGTGAAAAGACACCTCTTATCAAAATATTTTTTTTGCCGTGGGCTGCTGTAGCAGCTAAGAACGGCGGACGGTTGAAACGAATAAAGGAACTTTCTACATGAAGTATCATATACTTCATGAATGAAAGTGCCCTTTATTTGTTTCAACAATCAACCCTAACGTTTAAAAAACGCTATGGTTGACTTTCACTTTAACCTCTAAACCTTTGCATGTTTCTAAGCCCTTGCTTGCCACCTCTTATCTCAGTGCATTTTATTAGCTTTTCACAGCCAGACAGTACTAGTTCATGTGTATCATATTGATAACATTGTGCTCATTCCTGCTGAGTTATTCAGGAACTAGCATTAATTGGCTAAAATGCACGTTTGTAAAAGCACTGAGATAAGGGGGCAGTCTTCAGAGGCTTAGATACAAGGTAATCCCAGAGGCAAAAAGTATATTATGTATTAAACCTTAATCTAATATTTAATTAACATGATGTCCATTGAAAAGCATCTTGAATATGCTTATCTTATCTCCTTTGTTTTGTCCAATCAGAAATGGATATAATTGAGGTTCTGCACTGATCTAACAAAGAACCTTGCAGAATATTGGACAGTCACATGGACATGATTCTGTATTTTGCATGATGGAGCAAAAGGTGAAAACAATTCTGAGTAAGAAGTACAATAAATAGTGAAATCACAATATGTCTGTGTTGGTTTTTTTTGTTTTTTTGGGGGGGAGGAATACATTTTTTGTTGAATGTACTTTAAATAAAAAATTATACTGTACATTTTAAAATATTTATGCAGAAAAGTGCCATTCCATTTATACGAAGTAGCATGAAAATATTATTTAAGAATTTACTCTGCTGTATAGGGGATTACTATGATAGAAAGGAATATATTTGCAAAATTAAGTATACATGAATGGAATAAGCATTACATTTTTATTTTGGCTCTGCATTTTAGAATTTTTTTTTTTTTTTAAATATGCCATTCTGTTTACACAAAATGTATGAAAATATTATTTAGGAATTATCTCTGCTCAATAAGAGATTATTATAATAATATGGATTGTATTTTAAAATGTTTTTTAATATAAACTGAATCATGATTTTTGTATCTGAGGTTGTAAATTATTTAAATACTAGCCTGAGTTTATAAATGCTTACATGCACCTGCATATATTTTCCATGCATACAGAAGGTTACAAATACATGAAGTTCAGATTTTATCTTTACCACGTTTGTTATTGCTAGGCCAACAGTATTATAGGAATATTTAAAGTGTGATTAATGTCAGCTTTGTAAAATTGGGACCTTTGGCTGACTTTGTGCTGTTATATGTCTTCCAATTTATGTCTGTGATATAAAAAAAAATGTAAGACGCTGGTATCAGAATCCATTAAATGATTATCACAAGACAAATCATAAACCAGTTTATTATGACAGCACAGACAGCAGTAACATTCCTTGAAATTTCAGACATGTATTTGTCTTGTGTCTTGTAGCTGAGTACTTTAAATGGTTAAATAAATGTGTTAAAAAAAATAATCTTTTTTGAAATCTGGGCCAATAATATAATACAAATACCCTCATAAACATATGGGGGCCGATTTATCAATGCTTCAACTGATAATACGCTGGAATTCCACGTCAAGTTAGACGCCAAGTTGATCCACCATAGTTAACACAACGTCAACATTGTAAAATGTAGAACAGTCTGATGAAACATTCGCTCCCGCAAGATCACTTCAACTAAAAATCGATGCTTGCGTTTTTTGAGCGTATCACTGGTAATACGCCCTCACATACGACTCTATGCACCCAAATTAGAAATGTATCATCCATTCAACAAGGACACTTGCATCTATTTTGACGCAGCGTACCTAACTTTAGATCCACCACCATTCAGCATGTGAATGCCATAGAAATCAATGGGATATTACGGTATTAGAAAAGGGTGTGTGTGATAACACAGAAAGGTTGAATTTGATGCTGTTTCTTGTCGCAAGCAGTCATTAGCATTAATTAGCATTAATAATCCTTTAAAAAAACTTAAAAACATGAGATAAGCATGTCATGATTTTTAGAAATACAAATACACTTTAATCTATGTGAAAATATTATATATCAGATTTTTCATCTAAACAATAAAACTAAAAGTACATTTCTATGATATTTATTGTTTGTTCAGGTATAAATCTAGCTATTTCAAGGACATTAACAGATGAAAAATAAAAGATTAGCTTCAGAGAAATGTGCTTGTTCATGGACAGGAATGAAATGGTATGAATAAAGTTGCAAAAAGAAGACAAAACTGTCTTCATTTGATTAAAATTCAAAGTAGATAATTTGATAAATAAGGATATTCGCAACATCGATGCTTCTTATTTATCAACTAGCAGATGCTATTTGCGCCGGACTTGACACGCGTGGGTTTGAAAGACATTTTGATAAATAAGACCATCGAATGTAGATTCGTGTCAGCAATGTCTGGCAAACGTATTGACTGCGGAGAATGCGTTTAGATTGACGCTTTGATAAATCTGCCCCATGGGGTGTTCTGACAACGAACTATTGTAGTTTTGTATTAAAATGCAGTAGTTGTTGTTTGCAAACAGGTAATAACAATATTATTATTATTATATTATTATATCATTCTTTTATTAATTACTAGCCCCATAGACACATTTAGACATCCATTAATAAGAGAATTAGGTTAAATTGGGGCAAAAAACTAAATAGAAAAGAATATGATTTAAACATAAATACTACACCTATGCAAACCAGGGTTGTGGTGGGTGAATTGTTGCCAGTTTACAGCCCTCCTCCAAACTTTTAGTGGCATAAAACTACCCAAAGAATAGCACAGCCACAAAAGAATATAAGGAAGCTATTTCAAACCTTGAAAATGACTAGTATCTTGTCATATTAGAAGTTTCTGTCAATGCTCCATCAAAGAACACTGTAGCCCTGGAGATACAAAGTTTCAAAGTGACATTTTTTAATGTTGCTCCCACATACATGGTAGAAAAATAAAAAGAGCTGAAATTCAATTCTGAATAAGCAGAATAAGCAGCAGCTATTTTGAAATCAAAATAATTGTTGACTTAAAGTTATTTTATTTTCGGACCAACATAGCATTTATTTCGATTACCGTAATCAAATTTGGTCGTTATATTATTCTGGAGATTAAAACTTTTTTGGAAGTTACTATTGTATTTCTAAGTTTATTTTATTGAATTCTATATACATAGCTTTGGGTAATGGCTTGGCAGACAGACAGATGGACGGAGATTAAAAATTGGCTTAGCTGGTTAGGTATGGACCACAAAAATAGATATATTTAAAGGGACATAAAAGTGCAAAAAGAAAATGTTCTAATTTGCTATAATTTAATGTGTTAGAACAATTTATTATTTCACTGCTACTGGCATAAAACCTAGTGGTTAAAACCAATATTTCTGAGGGATTTCGATATTAGAAAACTAGCAATGGATTGTTTTTTAAATGTTTGCTGTTTTTTTTTTAATTAAGTGATCACAATCATTCAGAGTAAAAAAAAACAGCATAGTTTGATTACTGCCATGAGATTCAATGATGGACATCTCTGTCTAATAAAAAAAAGACCCGGGAAACTGCTAAAAAATTGAGAAATGTCAATCTAGTGGATGGGATAGACCACCTTGCTGCTAAGTTTCCTTTAAAGGTACAGTCTACACCTTGGTCATCTTAAAGTCTTACCTTAGATTAAACTACAAACAGCTTCCTGCACCTTTTCTTTATCATGCAGCAGGAATGATAAAAAAAAGAAGTTATTTTAAAATGAATATTATTTCTAGTCACTTTCAAATGGCTGCCAAGCTTAGCCCACTGATGACATCATGATCTGGACTGCATATGGCATCCAATTATAAAAGGATCACTAGTTGAATTTAACAGACTGTGAATGCTATTTAGCAGAGTGCATAGATGCAGCCCAGATTGTGATGTCATCAGTGGGCTGAGCTTGGCAGCCGTATCAAACTGGCCAGAAACAATATTCATTTTAAAATAACTGTTTAATGTTAGTGCTGCTTGATATTGAAAAGGTGCAGGAGGCCATTTGCAGCTTAATCTAAGATAAGACTTAAAGGTGACCAAGGTGTAGACTGTCCCTTTAAGTCCATTTGTATTTTCCATTTTTGTTTTATTTTATAAGTAATGTAACAGAGATATGGCAAATCATTTTGTGCATGGTTTATGGACAAGCATGCAGTGAATATAATTTGTACAGAGAATTTGGTTATAAACACATTTAACCTGTATCTATTGTCAGGGTATCTGTAATGTCAGTAGATTATATATATATATATATATATATATATATATATATATATATATATATATATATATATATATATATATATATAGATATATAGATATATATATAGATATATATACTGTATATATATAAAATAACATAAAATAAGGATACAATCTATCAAATATTAAATTTGAAAATGCTTATTTTATTACTGGACACATTCTATGTATTGCAATTCTGAGGTCATGAGGCATTAGATGCCTGGCTGACCACAATTCAATCCTCCCCCACTCAATATGAAAAATTATACAGGAGAGAACAAAGGATTTAGACCGTTGTATAAATAAGATCAGTGGGCCACTTCAAAGTAAATATTAGCATTTTGAAACCCTCAGATGTGTAGGTCCATTTGAGTTTTTTTTGGAGTTTCCTGCCCAAAATGGATAAAAGATTTAAAGACCCCCTCACTGCTCAATACAGGGGGAGCCAAAATGTCTATAAATACCCTTTCGGTGGACGATATGCATCACTAAAGCCAGGAATATAGTAATTAACAGACCTGTTAATTGCCCTGAGCCAACTAAATACACATAAGACAGCTGAACTCATGTTTACCTACAGATATTTGGGAATGCTGTGCCTAAATCTTCATAATAATTTAAAATACACAGATCATATTAAAAACACACACACACACACACACACACACACACACACACACACACACACACACACATATATATATATATATATATATATATATATATATATATATATATATATATATATATATATACACACACACACAGGATAAAGGACTGCACTCACAGGTCTTTCATCTAGTCCCCTTCGTCAGCATACAAAAGTGAAAAACCACAAATCATTTATAGTAATGTGCAAACAAACTTAATTCTTAACAAACGGCGCCAAACATTTGTGAATGGAACGCATCTTGCGTTCCACTCAAAACCAGAACCGTAAGTTTAGTATCGTCACTTCCGGCCGTGCGTATCGTGTTACTACTCAAGTATCAGAAAAAAATGTTATTGTAACCTGGATACCAATCGGTAAACAATACATTCATAAAGAAAGCAAATACCAGTGAGAAAATAATGTGATCCATAGTGTACAGAAGGAAAATGAGGGAAATAACCATTACCATAGCAACCCATTATACAAGCGGTTGCCATGGATGCGGCTGACCCACGATCTGTCACTTCACATAAAAAATGACAATAGTGATTACACAAAAATGTGACCTATATACATGTGAAATATTACACTGATTGGTTATAAAAATGGACTAGCTGTCCCGGACAGAGGCTCTAAATTATATGAACACATCCTATTTGGCATACGAAATACATGATGTGAGTTAGAATTAGGCTCTGTTCCTATTGCCTATTGAAACTCTAAATTGCATGAAACATCATATTGAACATAAGAAATGCATGATGTTTATTAGAGTTAGGCTCAGTTCCTATTGTCTTACTGAATATAAAAAAGGGGATAAAAGAAATTAAGGCTATATCATATTATCGTATAGCGTAATTAGTATCCTTCACTGCAACAAATTAGATGTAAAGATCAACTGTAGTGACCTAACTCTATTGGCTAGGTTAGACAGAATATATGTGTAGTGTGTAGTGTGGCTCAGCTAAATCCTGTGAAATAGTACCCAACATAGAGTGATCACAATAGCTAGTGTTATTGGTTAATACTATGTAAATCACCAGGAGCTACTCCCACTACATCAATTTCCTCACATAAAATTCTGTAAGTATACTGTACATAACTTTAAACCCCTCAGGTGATGGCCCTAGGGGATATGACATATAACCACAGTTCAACACTACTGTGTAGTGGATCCCCACTAATACACTATAGTCCACCAATCCAGGACTGCTGGTATCCTCCATAGTAGAACTCCAAGGGCGTGTATAATATGGGTGTCCACCAATGAGTTGCCAGACTTCCACACAGTGAGAGGGATACTAGTTTCTCCCACCACTGTGTGCTGTGGGCATAGAGAGAGCAGTGACACCAACAAGTGAGATCACTGCACATCCATTTGTTGCAGTGAAGGATACTAATTACGCTATATGATAATACGATATAGCCTTAATTTCTTTTATCCCCTTTTTTTTATATTCAGTAAGACAATAGGAACAGAGCCTAACTCTAATAAACATCATGCATTTCTTATGTTCAATATGATGTTTCATGCAATTTAGAGTTTCAATAGGCAATAGGAGCAAAGCCTAATTCTAACTCACATCATGTATTTTGCATGCCAAATAGGATATGTTCATATCATTTAGAGTCTCTGTCCGGGGCAGCTAGTCCATTTTTATAACCAATCAGTGTAATATTTCACATGTATATAGGTCACATTTTTGTGTAATCACTATTGTCATTTTTTATGTGAAGTGACAGATCGTGGGTCAGCCGCATCCATGGCAAACGCTTGTATAGTGGGTTGCTATGGTAACGGTTATTTCCCTCATTTTCCTTCAGTACACTATTGATCACATTTTTTTCTCACTGGCATTTACTTTCTTTATGAATGTATTGTTTACCGATTGGTATCCAGGTTACAATAGCATTTTTTTCTGAAACTTGAGTAGTAACACGATACGCATGGCCGGAAGTAACGATACTAAACTTCTGGTTCTGGTTTTCAGTGGAATGCAAGATGTGTTCCATTCACGAATGTTTGGCGCCGTTTGGTAAGAATTAAGTTTTATTGCACATTACTATAAATTATTTGTGTTTTTTCACTTTTGTATGCTGACGAAGGGGACTAGATCCCCGAAAACGTTACATTAAAGTTCTTTTGACTTGTTTTCATGAAAGACCTGTGAGTACAGTCCTTTATCCTGTGTATCTTATAGCATCACTGCACCCAGGCAGTCGACACCAGGAGGGTTGAGCTGAAGTTTTGTTATATATATATATATATATATATATATATATATGTAATTCCAAAAATAAGCAGGCACTCTCCGTTTGAATTTCCAATAATTTTACTAAGTGACGTTTCGGGGTTTCACCCCCGTCCTCAAAATTACAATAATAGTGAGAAAAACACAGTGATATACTTATACCCCCTAACACCAATTATGTTTTCAATATATCAATAATACTTTAATATAATAATACAATAATGCAATAACCAAGGCAGATACAATCACCTAAACTTCATTGTGCTCCAGCTCATAGCGGTGTACACCCGGCGCTTCCATTGCGTCATCTGCATAGAGACAGCGCTCTCTAGTGAGTCACACCCCCGGAAGCTGCCAACCACCTACCTCTGCCAACCACAGCAAAAAAATGTAATCAAAAGACGTTGTATGTGGCTGGAGGCTTAATTCCCAGTGATCGCTTAACCAACTATGTGATCCTGTGTAATAAAAAGGAAAATAAAAAGCATTATTAATATAACCTATAATACATAATAAAATTAAAATTATCATTTCACCATCAAACTGTTACTACTTTTTTATATATATACTAAATCAGGATATAGCCTAGATGTAAACAATACCACTTGAAAAACACTTGTCTAGCGTAAGGATTTAACTCCATATTGCCCCTTCATTCTGCTATCCTACACTCCATACTTAAATAAACCTAATTGAAAATAAACACATAGGTAAAGTAAGATCTAGGCTGTAACAATGATGGCAGCTATTTTAATATTTTTAGGAAGACATTTCAAACCATTAGAAAAGCATTTAAAAAACATTTTCGGAACAAGCATTTTCAGAAAAAACACTGCCAATCCAGCTTTACGTTCAGGCCTTTAGGGGTCAGAGTATCCAACTCATATGTCCATCTGGACTCCTTCTGTAGTAGCATATTACACCTGTCACCACCTCTTCTCAGTGCAGGAACATGATCAATTAAAGTATATCTTAAATCACAGACATTATGCCCGCTCTCCAAAAAGTGGCGGGCAACTGGTTGGTCCGACTCTCCCTTCTTAATGGCCCTTCTAATTGAGCTCTTATGATTTGCCATATGTATTCGTAGGTTATCATTAGTCTTACCCACGTAAAATAAACTACATGGGCAATGTAGCAGGTAGACTACATGAGTGGTCGTGCATGTCATCCTATGTCTATGTGTATACTTTTTTCTGCTTCTTGGGTGATGGAAAAATTTACCCGTTATTAACCCATTACAGGTGGTGCAGCCACTACATCTATAACACCCCGGCTTGATATCCTCCAACCATGTCCTATTTGCATAGCAGTGAACCGGGTCAGTGAGCTGTAGAATATCCTTCAGAGATTTTCCTCTCCGGTAACCAATCCTTGGTTCACCCATCCCTTTAAAAGGGAGGGCATCCTCTAAGCTCAGTATTTTCCAATTCTGTTTTAGAATGGTACTTAGACCATTCTTATCAGCTGTGTAAGTGGTCACCAGGGTCATCTTATCTTGTTCCACTATTCGTTGCTCAGGGACTTTCTCAGAATATACTTCATTGATGTGCTTTTCCAACAGCCCCTTACGATAACCTCTCCTCAGGAAGCGTTCCTTCATCTCATCTGTTTGTCTTGCTGCCCGATCTCCTTCAGTATTGTTCCTTTTAACTCTTACAAATTGGGACTTTGGTAGCGCCTTCTTCAGTGCTGGTGGATGACAGCTGGTCGCTTCTAGTAGAGAGTTTTTATCAGTGGCTTTTCGGAACAAAGTTGTCCCTAGACCATCCTCGGATTTGAAAATCTTTAGGTCAAGGAATTCTATCATCTCCTGATTGCAGTTCATTTTGAATTTGAGTGTTCTGTGCTCAGTATTCAGTTCATTGAACCAACTAAGCAGATCCTGTTCATCTCCAGACCAGATCAATATGAGATCGTCAATAAATCTCTTGAAGTAAAGGATCTCCTTCCTCTTAAAACATTCGGTCCCATGGTCCTCAAATTCTGCCATAAACAGGTTTGCATAAGATGGGGCCACATTGGACCCCATCGCCGTTCCCATCAGCTGTTGGAAGTATTGCTGTTCAAACCTGAAATAGTTCTTCTTCAGACAGGTCTCAAGGAGGTCAAGGATGAACTCCACTGGGGGTCCCACATAGGGATTTCTCAATAGTTGTTTTCTTACAGCCGACAGGCCCTCTTCGTGGGGGATCACCGTATACAAGCTAGTGACATCCAGGGTCACTAGCCATTCACCTCCTTTCAGTTTGATCTTCATAAGGGAATCAATAACATCCTTTGAATCTTTTATGTAAGTCCTCATTCCATGCACATATGGCTGTAATAGACTATCTACATAGATAGCCAGTGGTTGCAAGAGTGAGTCAACCGCCGAGACAATCGGTCTCCCAGGCGGTCTCTCCAAGCTCTTATGTACCTTGGGGAGTGTGTAGAAGATTGGTATCTTTGGGTAATCCTTGATTAGGTAGCCCAATGTATCTTGTGTGATGATGCCAGCCTCAAAAGCTTCCTTCAAGTAATTATCAATCTCCTTTTTGAACCTGTCTGTGGGATCCCTAGGTAGCCTAGAATATACAGCTACATCATCCAATTGTGTCAGGATTTCATCCCTATAGTAGGCATAATCAAGTAGGACAATCGCCCCACCCTTGTCCGCCTTCCTTAATACTATAGTTTTATCCTTAGCTAGTGCTTTAAGAGAATCTCTTTCTGCCTTAGTAAGATTAAATCTTACCTGCTGTCTTTGATCTTGAACCGATTCTTGCATTTCTTTCTCCAGCACCTTGCAGAAAGTTTGGATACTAGTGTTATTACTCCTAGGGTCAAAGGTGCTCTTCTTTCTAAACTCCACCACCTGTTCAGTACTATTGTGGCCAAAGTGCTCTTTAAGTTTCAGCATCCTCTGGAATCTTTGTAGATCAACGTGCAGGTCAAAATAATCTGTAAAACCCGTAGGTACAAAAGACAGTCCCCTTCCTAGGAGCCTCAAATCAGTTTCTGATAGTATCCTTTGGCTTAGATTAATGACAATGTTATCCTCCTCTAGTACTTCCGGCGTGGTGGTCTTCCTCTTGTGTTGCCCCCTCCTCGGGTGGGGGCGTACCCTTCGGCGTTTTTTGACCTCGTAGTAACCCCTTCTTGATATTGTGATCCAGTCTGTGGTCCTCCTGCAGCCACATCCTCAGAGTCCGTCCCTGAGCCTGAACTATCCACTGTGGTAAGGTTAGCTGGTCTCCTGGCCCTGAATCTCCTGCGCCTAAATTCACGTATGCCTTGTCTCTCCTCAGGTTTTAGGGTCCATTTGTAAACTTTCCGCTCACGGTAATCTTCCTGTACTGCCTCAAATTTTCTATTTTTGAATGCAGTGAGTTCCTTCTGATATTGAATCAGCTGAGTTTGTAACTTAGCTGTCCAGTCTTCCTCACCCCTCTGCACCAGTGTGTCATTATTAACAGCCATATAGGTCTCAATTTCTATCTTCAGTTGTGATATTAAATTCCTTACCTCCTGTATCACCAATAGTATCAAGTCTAAGGCACATTTGTTTAAAATGTTGCACCATCTTTCACAGAAATTAGGGTTGTTACGCCCCAGCGTGGGCACATTTTTCACTCGAAATCCTCTGGGTATAAACCCTTTGCGATAGTATTCAGAGAGGTATTGACCATGTAGCTCCAAATCCTTCTCTCTTTTCTTAAGTTTTAGTAGATGGGAAATGATATGCTCAACCGGTCTTTCTGTTGGGCCTGTAGTTAAAGTCTCAAATAGTATCCCCTGGGCATCCTCCTCCGTGTATTGAAACACCTTAGCCCCTGCTACAGCCCCACTAACTGATCCTTCAGCATTGGTATTGGCCAGGGGCTAAGGTGTTTCAATACACGGAGGAGGATGCCCAGGGGATACTATTTGAGACTTTAACTACAGGCCCAACAGAAAGACCGGATGAGCATATCATTTCCCATCTACTAAAACTTAAGAAAAGAGAGAAGGATTTGGAGCTACATGGTCAATACCTCTCTGAATACTATCGCAAAGGGTTTATACCCAGAGGATTCGAGTGAAAAATGTGCCCACGCTGGGGCGTAACAACCCTAATTTCTGTGAAAGATGGTGCAACATTTTAAACAAATGTGCCTTAGACTTGATACTATTGGTGATACAGGAGGTAAGGAATTTAATATCACAACTGAAGATAGAAATTGAGACCTATATGGCTGTTAATAATGACACACTGGTGCAGAGGGGTGAGGAAGACTGGACAGCTAAGTTACAAACTCAGCTGATTCAATATCAGAAGGAACTCACTGCATTCAAAAATAGAAAATTTGAGGCAGTACAGGAAGATTACCGTGAGCGGAAAGTTTACAAATGGACCCTAAAACCTGAGGAGAGACAGTGCATACGTGAATTTAGGCCCAGGAGATTCAGGGCCAGGAGACCAGCTAACCTTACCACAGTGGATAGTTCAGGCTCAGGGACGGACTCTGAGGATGTGGCTGCAGGAGGACCACAGACTGGATCCCAATATCAAGAAGGGGTTACTACGAGGTCAAAAAACGCCAGAGGGGACGCCCCCACCCAAGGAGGGGGCAACACAAGAGGAAGACCACCACGCCGGAAGTACTAGAGGAGGATAACATTGTCATTAATCTAAGCCAAAGGATACTATCAGAAACTGATTTGAGGCTCCTAGGAAGGGGACTGTCTTTTGTACCTACGGGTTTTACAGATTATTTTGACCTGCACGTTGATCTACAAAGATTCCAGAGGATGCTGAAACTTAAAGAGCACTTTGGCC
Organism: Bombina bombina; assembly: GCF_027579735.1. NCBI lineage: Eukaryota > Metazoa > Chordata > Amphibia > Anura > Bombinatoridae > Bombina > Bombina bombina. Next base: position 998,129,642 of record NC_069503.1, read on the forward strand.
ACAATAGTACTGAACAGGTGGTGGAGTTTAGAAAGAAGAGCACCTTTGACCCTAGGAGTAATAACACTAGTATCCAAACTTTCTGCAAGGTGCTGGAGAAAGAAATGCAAGAATCGGTTCAAGATCAAAGACAGCAGGTAAGATTTAATCTTACTAAGGCAGAAAGAGATTCTCTTAAAGCACTAGCTAAGGATAAAACTATAGTATTAAGGAAGGCGGACAAGGGTGGGGCGATTGTCCTACTTGATTATGCCTACTATAGGGATGAAATCCTGACACAATTGGATGATGTAGATGTATATTCTAGGCTACCTAGGGATCCCACAGACAGGTTCAAAAAGGAGATTGATGATTACTTGAAGGAAGCTTTTGAGGATGGCATCATCACACAAGATACATTGGGCTACCTAATCAAGGATTACCCAAAGATACCAATCTTCTACACACTCCCCAAGGTACATAAGAGCTTGGAGAGACCGCCTGGGAGACCGATTGTCTCGGCGGTTGACTCACTCTTGCAACCACTGGCTATCTATGTAGATAGTCTATTACAGCCATATGTGCATGGAATGAGGACTTACATAAAAGATTCAAAGGATGTTATTGATTCCCTTGTGAAGATCAAACTGAAAGGAGGTGAATGGCTAGTGACCCTGGATGTCACTAGCTTGTATACGGTGATCCCCCACGAAGAGGGCCTGTCGGCTGTAAGAAAACAACTATTGAGAAATCCCTATGTGGGACCCCCAGTGGAGTTCATCCTCGACCTCCTTGAGACCTGTCTGAAGAAGAACTATTTCAGGTTTGAACAGCAATACTTCCAACAGCTGATGGGAACGGTGATGGGGTCCAATGTGGCCCCATCTTATGCAAACCTGTTTATGGCAGAATTTGAGGACCATGGGACCGAATGTTTTAAGAGGAAGGAGATCCTTTACTTCAAGAGATTTATTGACGATCTCATATTGATCTGGTCTGGAGATGAACAGGATCTGCTCAGTTGGTTCAATGAACTGAATACTGAGCACAGAACACTCAAATTCAAAATGAACTGGAATCAGGAGATGATAGAATTCCTTGACCTAAAGATTTTCAAATCCGAGGATGGTCTAGGGACAACTTTGTTCCGAAAAGCCACTGATAAAAACTCTCTACTAGAAGCGACCAGCTGTCATCCACCAGCACTGAAGAAGGCGCTACCAAAGTCCCAATTTGTAAGAGTTAAAAGGAACAATACTGAAGGAGATCGGGCAGCAAGACAAACAGATGAGATGAAGGAACGCTTCCTGAGGAGAGGTTATCGTAAGGGGCTGTTGAAAAAGCACATCAATGAAGTATATTCTGAGAAAGTCCCTGAGCAACGAATAGTGGAACAAGATAAGATGACCCTGGTGACCACTTACACAGCTGATAAGAATGGTCTAAGTACCATTCTAAAACAGAATTGGAAAATACTGAGCTTAGAGCCTTTTAAAGGGATGGGTGAACCAAGGATTGGTTACCGGAGAGGAAAATCTCTGAAGGATATTCTACAGCTCACTGACCCGGTTCACTGCTATGCAAATAGGACATGGTTGGAGGATATCAAGCCGGGGTGTTATAGATGTAGTGGCTGCACCACCTGTAATGGGTTAATAACGGGTAAATTTTTCCATCACCCAAGAAGCAGAAAAAAGTATACACATAGACATAGGATGACATGCACGACCACTCATGTAGTCTACCTGCTACATTGCCCATGTAGTTTATTTTACGTGGGTAAGACTAATGATAACCTACGAATACGTATGGCAAATCATAAGAGCTCAATTAGAAGGGCCATTAAGAAGGGAGAGTCGGACCAACCAGTTGCCCGCCACTTTTTGGAGAGCGGGCATAATGTCTGTGATTTAAGATATACTTTAATTGATCATGTTCTTGCACTGAGAAGAGGTGGTGACAGGGGTAATATGCTACTATAGAAGGAGTCCAGATGGACATATGAGTTGGATACTCTGACCCCTAAAGGCCTGAACGTAAAGCTGGATTGGCAGTGTTTTTTCTGAAAATGCTTGTTCCGAAAATGTTTTTTAAATGCTTTTCTAATGGTTTGAAATGTCTTCCTAAAAATATTACAATAGCTGCCATCATTGTTACAGCCTAGATCTTACATTACCTATGTGTTTATTTCCAATTAGGTTTATTTAAGTATGGAGTGTAGGATAGCAGAATGAAGGGGCAATATGGAGTTAAATCCTTACGCTAGACAAGTGTTTTTCAAGTGGTATTGTTTACATCTAGGCTATATCCTGATTTAGTATATATATATAAAAAAAAGTAGTAACAGTTTGATGGTGAAATGATAATTTTAATTTTATTATGTATTATAGGTTATATTAATAATGCTTTTTATTTTCCTTTTTATTACACAGGATCACATAGTTGGTTAAGCGATCACTGGGAATTAAGCCTCCAGCCACATACAACGTCTTTTGATGACGTTTTTTTGCTGTGGTTGGCAGAGGTAGGTGGTTGGCAGCTTCCGGGGGTGTGACTCACTAGAGAGCGCTGTCTCAGATGACGCAATGGAAGCGCCGGGTGTATAGTCTATGAAACGCAAAATCAATGCAGAAAGGAATTTGGGAAATATTGCACCAAAACTGCAGCAAAAATAGCTGTATACGGTTTTAAATGTGGCACGAATCAAAGCCCTATAGAATTCCTTTCTGTACTGAAAAGTGTGTACAGTATGGCCAAAGACTACCCCATATTTGAAAGCTCAGAATTTGTGAACTTATTTTTTCAAAGCATTGCCCACACACATCAAAGTTAATTTAGCTAGAGATTTTGATGAGCACTGCTCATTGGACTGGCTGATCAAAGAGAGTACAAAGTTATACTCTATTCAGCAGTCTGGTGAACAGGGGGTTAAAAGGGAACCAAAACCCAGTTCCAAAATTGTGGTAGAAACTAGGGTGTCATCTTTCCCCCAAAATTTGGAGTCTAACAAGAAAACCTATGTGGAGGTGGCCTGAGAAAGCAGGCCATCCTCACAAAGTTTTAACTCTGCACCTCCCCCAACATGGGCTGAGGCGCAGAGAGAATATACTCAAAATGGGGGGCATACCCAGGTAAATAATTATCCCCAAAGAGATGAATACTCACAAGGTGATTGGTATCCCCATAAAAATAAATACCAAAAGTGGCAAAAATACTCTCAGGATAACCAGACACCCCAAGTAAATAGTGCTCCCCAAAAATATTAACTCTGAACAAGTTGAACCCCAAAGACAACCACATCAAAATAGGAACAATAGCTATGATTCTGAGGGATCCCAAGGATCCAGAATCAATACCCTGGGATATAAAAAAATCCGTCCATGGGTAAAAATGTCTTGTCCGTTCAAGTGGCCAACTCAGTACGCAAATAAGTCAATTATGTACACTATTTACTAATATGAGTCAAGCTTTGACGGCTCAGCACACTAATAATCCTTTTTTAGGGGTACAGCCATTGGCCAGCAGTGGGCCACAGGCACAGTCATAAATACTGCAGTATCACCTGAGAGAGAGGGGAGAGATATACCAAATAAAATGATAAATGTCAATAATGGTACTAATCATATTCTCGCCCTACAGTCCGGAAACGGACGATTTAGCACTGCTTTAAATTAGCAGTGATGATGATCAACCTCAGCCTGAAAGCTCTAACAAATCTCTTCCTTTGCAGTATTCTCTTAACCTTATTTCCACAGATGCAGTACAAAGGAACCCTGTTGATCCTATTATAGAGGGATGGACTGGTAAGAATGAAGTTTCTCCTGCATCAGGTAACGTGGCAGATTCAGGTAACACGTGGCGAAGCCCACAGATGTGTAATCATGCCAATTTTATGTGTGAACTGGTAGAAGCTGCAGGGAGATATTATGTATTAGCTGATCTCCAGGATTCAGTATCCAACCCTATCATGGGATTAATTGATACGTGATCTCAGGCAACTATTTTATCCCACAGGTACTACACACAGCTAAATGAGCTAACACCCCACCAGCCTAAAATAAAAGAATTTGATGGTTCACTGATAGGTGTTGGGGGTGACTCCCTCAAAGTCTACGGTACGGCCTGGTTAAAATTAAGGCTGGGGAACAGGGTAATAAGACACCCTGTAATTATAGTGGATCTGCCAACTGATCGTTTACTTATTGGTAGTGATCTTCTGAAGCAATTAAACACCATAATTGATTGCATAAATAATGTAATTTGGTCACAAGTAAAAAGACCTATTAATCATGAGAGGTCCGGTATATCTCACACCTGGCATTACTGTCACGCGGTGGAAGAGAAGCCAGATGCTGTGGAGATTCATTTCAGGAATTACTCTATACCTGAAATCACTATCCTACAAATAGATGACCAGACTCATTTAAGTGGCTCTGATGATAATACTTTTAAAATTTTGCCTGGAAAGATAGCAAATATTTCCTTAGACGGCAATGTATTAACCATATCTCTCCACAAGGGGAATAATAAAATCCCTAAAAAAGGAGGCCACACAATACCTCACAGGAATTGAGAGAGTTAAGGATGATCTATTTATCCCTATGCAAGTGAATGACCTTGGTAAAACAAAATATGCTAAATTGAACTTAAAACAGGAAGCTAGCTATATAAGCGAAGGCTTATTAGCGCAGATCGCTGAACCTAAAGTGATTAAATAACTTTCTCCCCAAGACCACTGTGTCCATGGCCTGGATGACAGTTCTGAAAGCTATAACGTCACAGCTAAATGTTTGTTATCTATCTCTATAGGTTATAAATCAGCAAAGCACCTATTTTTAGTTGTAAATACTCCCCATAATCAAATATACATTGACAATGATCTCTTACATAGATATGCCATACAAATAGAATTGATTAACCTTTTTCTCTGGAGCAGGTTAAAGGGGGACCCTGAAGTATTTCAGGATTAAAATCCAGCCCTGAAATCAAACCAGCAAATGCCATATGCTGTGAATATGCAGGTGTCTAACGATATTATAATCCCTGCTGGGGCTTACAAATTCCTCTTATTCTTACAGGTAAAAAGAGGTCAGAAATTAAAAACTTTTGAAACATTAATATGCATCTCCCATAGAATGAAAAGTCTGGGTATAACAATGACCCATACTCCTATGGTAAATATTGGAACTATTCCAATACATGTTATTGTGGATAACATGACCCCACAGGATATAACCTTATCCAAGGGAACTACCATAGGATATGTGCTGGAATCAAATTATTACACTTTTGGATTCCAGAATAATGTAATTGGGCTAATACCTGAAGGATACTTAACTGAAGAACAATTAATAGAACAATCCTTTGCATCTATGCAAGAGGGACTATTTACAATTCAGTCTATTTATCCCTTCAGCTCAGAGGAAGGCATCTGTAAAATTAAAGAAGCCTCTCTAGTATTTGATCAGCCGATCAAAGTGCAAGAATACCCCAATACCCAAAATCATGGGGGCAATGTAAATTATAATCAAGGGGATCTCACCTCTAGGTTAGAAGAAGCCTATGAAATAGGACATCCTGAAATCTTTCCAGGATTTCAGCAAATAGTCAAAGAGCAAATCTCCTTAGCTAATAGCTGTTCCAGTGATGATGAACGCCGACAGCTATGAGAACACCTGATGGAGTACAAGGATATTTTTGCTAGGGATTTTTATGACTGTGGGACTACAGACTTGCACATTGTAAGAATCCAAACAGATCCCAATGCACCACCTGTCTTTGTTAAACAATACAGACTTCCTTTAGCCTCATATGATTCTCTCGCAGAATTCATAAGGAACTTGGAGGAAAGAGGTATTATCAGACAGGTGCATAGCTCTTATAACAGTCCTATTCTAGGTAAAGTCAATGTTTGGATCAGCACTCCAGGGTCATCCCCATCCAAATATAACACTGCAGGATTTGCAGAGAGTAGGTGCTCAAACCTTCAGAGACCCCCCTCCAAGGTCTAAAGAAATAGTTAGAACAAAAAGGGTCAAACATTTTTGGGCACCCCTAGGAATGGGACTTTCCCATGCCTGGGGTGTGCACAATGTAATAGCATAATTAAAGGAGGAGAAATATCTCATCCCTATACAAGCAAGAAATGTAAGATCCCAGGGTATTTTACATGCAATTCCACATATGTGGTGTATGCTCTTAAGTGCCCATGTGGCCTATTATATATAGGCGAGACCACCCAGAAGGTCAAGGACCGCTTCTGTCAACATAAATCCAACATTGGCAATGATAAATTATCTCATCTTCCTGTCCCCTCCCATTTTTTGGATAAAGGCCATCAAGCCAATCAATTAAGATTTATGGTCATTGACCATGCCAATAAAAATTCCAGAGGAGGTGACAGGTTGAGAGACTTATTGTACAAGGAAGCCAAATGGATTTGGTTACTAGATACTATGACACCAAAAGGACTTAACAGAGAATTTGACCTTATGCCATTAATTTAAACTTTTTTTCTGTTAGGTTAACATTATATTTTTTGATCCTATTACGTTGTTCCTCTATTCTGTGTAGCTATATTGTTTTTAATTGTATATAGTTGTTGGACCAATCCTCCAGTCAGCCTCTAATGGGTTAATAATTGATATTGTTTCTTCACTCAGTTGCTGTGTGATGTCATTTTGTTGCGCACGCCCCTTGTGAGCCTGGGATTGGCTTTTCACTAATTGCCTTGTGAATAAAGTCTTGTTCACAATTCAGTGTATGTAAGCTTGAGAAAGAGGCAAGTAGCCTCGAAACGTTGCTCTAATAAAAGGTGTTTCCTGCTACAAGAGTGCTACCTTCAATCCTATTCTAGGTGTTCTTAAGCCCAATGGACAATGGCATTTGTGTGCTGACTTAAGAAAGCTAAACAAACGAGTGTACATGTTTGGCTGGCCTGTGCCATATATTGACCAGTGCCTAGCGCAGATGCAGGGATCCAAAATATTCACTGCCATTGATTGTGCACAGGGATATTGGACCACAAAGGTACATGAAGAGGACCAGTATAAGCTTGCATTCTCGTTCCAAAATGTCCAGTAAGCATTCCAAAGACTCCTTTTTGGATATGTCAGTATATTTATAAGAATCTTAGTAGTGCTGTCCAAATAATATGTCAGTCTATGGCAGGGTTTTAATACAATATATATAATAATTATCCTTTAAAATAAACCCTCAATCAATATGCATCTACTAGAAACCACAAAATTAATATACATACCTGAATTATTTTTATTAGTTAATATCTATGAACACATTGGAATATATTTGTAGGGATCAGAATGTGAGTCAATACTATACATGTTTAAAAACTATTAAAATATGCTGTGCAGAGTTCATACATGTTTACCTTTAGAACTGTCCTTATTCACAATAGCCTTTCATTCAGAGTTGCATTTAACCTATCACAGTGAGATTTAAGATAGTAGCTACTAATATTCAGCAATGCAATTAACAGTGCTAATAAACAATAGGACAATATATATATACTGGGCTATTTAGCTGTAATTGATTCTAATATAATTCTAATTAGGATACTAAAAATACATATATTCTTACTGTAAACCGTTACTTTAAAATGTCTATTTATTTAAACTGGAACAAATTTGTAGTTACTTAAAATTAAAATAAATTCTAAGATATATATATATATATATATATATATATATATATATATATATATATATATATATATATATATATATAAACAAAAAAGGGGGGTTGTCTGCGCTTAGGAATATTATAGCTGAACTTTCAACAATGTGCCAGGATCTCAGGAAATATACCAAAATATTACAAATTAGTGAAGAAATAATGTATGAGAATGATCAGATACAGTATTGACAATGTATAAATCTCTGTGCGTGCACTGAACAATACACAATTATGATTACTCAAACACAGTGATGAATTACTCACATTGGAAAATGTGTATATATATATATATATATATATATATATATATATATATATATATATATATACAATAGTATCACTGAGACACATGCATAGTCCAACTAGCCTGTAAGTGAATATAAGTTGGCTGTTGATTATATAGTCAGTAGTGGACTTATATATAAAAACAGTTCCCTTGTGCCAGTAAATCTTTGCTGCTTCGTCTGGAGGTTAGGAGTATCCTCTTGAACAAGCGGATTCTCGTGGATGTCTGGAAAAGAAGATGTGAAGAAGCGCACAAGAAAGGCACCCCTAGTGAAGCCTGTAGGTACAGATGCTCAAATAATAAGGTGAAATAAAACCACTCACGTGATTCAACCTCAATTCGTATGAGGTATCAATAGGACCCAGGTTATAGCTGTTTCCTCCCTGATTGTTCCTTTTTGCTGGTTTCCACACAATATCTCTGTGCTCCTGGGCTGTGTAGAAATAGTCTCTGAAGTTTCAGGACAGCGGTGTTAAGCTGCATCCACTGCAGTACTCAGGGGCAAGGTGAAATGTGGGAAACAGAACAAACGGGGAGTGCAAATATATGTGTGTTAAACAATATATTAATTGGTGCAGGTATAAACATATATGGACATACCAAACATAAGCAAACATAAACAAACATAAAAAGCCACCAGCGATTACAGTGACTATAAAATGCAGCACTAACAGGTATATCGACAATCTAACAAAGAGATATGTCCTGCAACCAGTTATTTAGCTGCTGTGTAGTAGAAAATAGTAATGAACCCTCTCACAGCTCGATACCGGCTTACCCCCGGACACACAACCAGGTGTGTGATACGGAGAGCTAGGATGTATCGGCGTCTCTGGAGAAGCGGGTACTACGTGTGGCGGGGGGCGGAGCCTTACGCGTTTCGCAACACTATTGGTTGCTTCGTCAGAGGTAGGGGCCGCCCCCCTCCCATTCTGTCTTTTGTAGCGTAGTGGGGCTCTATTGGTCCTTAGCAGGGAGCTGCCGTCGCCATATTTGTTAAGGGCATCTTAGTGTATGTATTTACATACATAGATGCACTTAAAGTATTACATTATTTGCAATTAAAAGATATAAAAGTATTACTTTCAAACTTAAAAACGAGCTTTGCTCAAATTTAACAGGCAAGTTAAAAACCATAATAAATAGTTAATGGTAAAAATTTTAAAAAAGTTAAAATAGTCATCCATCAAAGTATATAAACGTAATTTAGGCAATAAATATAAAAAAGGAACACTTAGCACCAAATATAATGCACATAGCTCACTATATAATGCATCTACCAATTGTTATCATTCAATACATTCTGCATATATTATGACTTGCTGTATTGAGCCATTACTCGCTATATATAGCGTTTTAGAATCTTAATCCAAAAACCTTTTTATATATAGCAGGTATGTCCCCAGCCCTCATTTGCAGTATCTACACTCAGAACCCAAACATAAATGTATGTATATGTAATGGGGAGAGTTAGAGGTAGTAGTAGAGCCCAAATGCTTCATTTTCACAGTACAAGGGCAACTGGCAATGTATTACTGATGATAAAATACCTAATGTGTACAAGGAGTAAAAAAACTGATACATCTCTATTAACATTAACCAAACCTATTTGCGGGGGTTACCATAAAAGAAGTATAAAGAGCAGGGACTAACAGGTCTTTAGCTATGTTCTTAACTATTTTATAAGTAGATGTTAGCTGAGTATAAATATTGTTATTTGTTATATATAGTCAGTTTATTAGTTTAAAACTTGTGTCAATATGCAATTCAAAGGAATGCTGCTAAATCTATGTCCCTATTTAGCCCATTTGGTTCAAGAGTATTTAATGAAAAGATCCAAAAAGTTTCTCTTTTTCTCAGCTCAAGTAGTCTGCTGCCACCTCTCTTTTTAGTGTTAATTTGCTCTATTGCTTTAATGTAAAAGTCATTTTTGTTTTTATTATGTTTTTGACTAAAATGTTGGATAAGGGGGGTGTTTAATATGCCCGCTTCAATATTTTTCATGTGTTCCAAACATCTGGTTTTAAGATTTCTTTTTGTGCGTCCTATGTACCTCAAAGGGTTATCACAGGTACATTCCAACATATAGACTACATAGCCAGAATGAAAAAGAAAAACCCAAGTATATGTTGCATAACATGTAACTATTTAACAAATATGATGTTTGTGCAATAAAGTTTTTGTTTATCTTTGAAAATGAGGTTGCAATATGGTGCTTAAACTGTCATCAATTAAATATTTAAATTAGCTATTGTGCTATAAAAGGGGTGTTTTCACCACAAATAAGCATCCGATGAGGCCCTAAAGTCAGCCCACTAAGGGGAGGGGCGAAACGCGTCATGTCTGACGTTTTGTGAAGCGGCAACTGTTTGAAGTGGAGTGCTAAGTCCCTGGCAGCTGGTCTAAAGCATACTGAGTTACCTTGATGAGGTTCTGACAACTGAAAAGCACGCAGCAGTCTTGAATAGAAGTTCCGGTTTTTTGAATACAAGGAGGTACTGAAACCGTTATGGAGCTTTAACACACATCGCTTTGTTTGGAGAATTACCAGGATCCGGCATGAGAAATATGCATAGTTTGGAATGATCAAGTGGTAATTATAAAAGCTAGTGTTGAAGCGAATACTGGAACTTCATACCGCGAATGTGGTGAGACTGTTTGCTCAGTAATCTATAACAGTTGGTCTTCCAATCAGTAACACTGGAACTGCTTCTTTGTAACATTTCTCAATTGCAGAGCGTGTGATTCACACTAAGTGCTCTGGTAAACGGACATTTGTTAATCTGTGTCTCCTTTGAATTTTGTTGCAACAGTTTATCTTTCACACATCTTTTACACATTGTTTGTTTGTTTGTAACAGTGCATAGTTTAAACAAGTCATATACTTCGAACAATCATTTGTTATAACCGTAGTTTTACGGTAGTGTGTTAGATTAAGTACAAACCAGGCCTGGGTTTACTAGTTACTCCTTTTTAGTATAATTAAGGGTTTTGTGAATTGTTTTTGACATATGTAGGTTTACCAAATAAACCACTTGTTATTTATGCAATTTGAGTGCTGCCTTGTCATTCTTTTTCACAGCATGCATTTTTTAGCTGTGACTACTCTCTTATCCTTTTGTTTACTATTGTATAGTGACTGCTAGCACCAAAATTGTTTTTTGTTTGTAAACTGGATAGAGTGCACACATTTCTATAATTTATAAGTCAGATTTACAGTTTAATAATTTCTTTATTGGGAACTTTTCTTCATTTTCTGTTTTTATGGCAAATTTGTTAAATGGTTTCGAATGCGTCACAACAGACGCAATTCTTTCTAAAGCACTTGTGGAAGCCTTGTAACACCGTAGTGGTTAAATTCTTTTTTTGGTTAGTGAATTTTTTGTTACTTCTGATAGCACTAGGTGCAAGCAGTGACTTTAGATTTTGTTTTTTTCTGTAGATGACATCTGGGTTATTTCCAATTACATCTTTTAACAACGGATCTTTTTGTAATATCCCCCAATGTTTGCTTAAGATGTTTTTAATTTTCCAATGACCATCATTAAACGTCGTGACAAATTTCACTTTACTCTTAGCTATTGTGTTTATAGGCATTTTTCTATTTTGAATCAGGGATTTTCTGTCCAGAATTTTTGCTCTTTCATATGCCTTGTCAACAATTTTATCTGGGTATTTCTTTTCCTTAAACTTTTGTTTCAAAATTTTTGCTTCCTTCTCAAAGGTCTCAGTCTCTGTACAATTTCTTTTTAGACGCTGAAATTGTCCATATGGTATGTTCTCTATCCACCTAGGATGGTGAGCGCTTCTCGCATCTAAATATCCATTTGTATCTGTTTGTTTGCGAAAAAGACTGCTCTTAACTACACCATCCAAGGTGGATAGAGTAACATCCAAAAAATCAATTTGATGTTCATTGATGGTTTCTGTAAATTTCAGATTCATGTGATTATTATTAAGTTGTTCCACAAAGTCTTTCCAATCGCATTCATCACCATCCCATACTATCAGGATATCATCTATAAATCTCCGCCACAGTTTGATCTGGCCATATTTGAATCCTATACCTTCATAGACCATATCATTCTCAAAAGCTCCCATATAAAGGTTGGCAAAATTTGGCGCAAATTTTGTGCCCATTGCCGTGCCAGTCTTTTGTAAATAAAAATTTTCTTCAAAGAGGAAATAATTGTTTTCTAAAACAAACTTAATGGAGTCTAGAATTAATTTCTTTTGGTCGTTAGCCATCTGATCTGTCTTTTCAAGAAAATACTTAGTGGCGCGTATACCTTGTTCATGGGGGATCGAGGTATACAGGGCTGTTACATCTAAAGTGGCCCATTTATAGGACGATTTCCATTCGAAATCTTCAATCGTCTGTAACAGGTGTGGAGTATCTCTGAGATATGACCTTAGCTGTATTACCATGGGTTTGAGGAATATATCTACATATTCCGAGAGTCTCGAGGTAAGGGAATCAATACCCGAGATAATAGGTCTGCCTGGAGGTCTGTCTAAATTCTTATGAATCTTAGGTAGATAATAATATATAGCTATTTTGGGTTCTTGATTAGCTAGATACCTCCATTCTCTTATGTCTAGAATTTTTTCTCTAAGACCACCATTTATATGTTCCATATAATTTGCCAATAGAAAATTTGTAGGGTCATTTTTCTCTAGGCACCTATAGGTTGCCGAATCTGAGAGCTGTCTAAAAGCTTCTTCTAGATAGTCTTTTCTGTTTAGAAGGACTATTCCACCATCTTTGTCTGCCTCTCTTATTATAATTTCTTCATTGTCAATTAATGTTTTTAAAACCTCTTTTTCAGTTAGGCTTAGATTATGTTTTTTAACTTTGTAATCTTTGCATAAGGCGGAACATTCCTGAATTATCAAATCTTTAAATTGTGTTATATGTTTTCCTTGGGATTGGACAGGGAAAAAAATAGATTTGGGCCTTAGACCACAATTTATTACTTTTGCCTCTTCCAAATCAATGTTAATTTCATTGTCTAGGCTAATGTTAGAGGTTGTTTCCATTATGTTTGGCTGGGTATAGTTTTCATTTTCGAGGTCTATTAGAGCTTCTAGAGTTTCTTTGTCCGATTGCGTTAGCATATTGCCTTCCCTATTTTTCTTATCTTTTTCAAAATGTCTTATTAAAGTTACTTTTCTTATAAATTTATTTACATCTACAAACAGTTCAAAAGGATTTGGTTTTTTAGTAGGTGCAAAAGAAAGTCCTCTTTTTAAAAGTTCCATTTCTTTTATATTTAAAATGTGTGTAGATAGATTAAATATTTTAATCGTATCATTACTATCATCTTTTATGATGGTCTCATTTCTCTTCTTCTTTTTAGATTGTATAATTCTTCCTGCTCTGCATCCTCTTCGTTTTCCAAATGTCTTTTTCTCTTTCTTAATTCGCTGGAGAAGTCTGTTTGTCTCCACTCTAGATTTGTGTGTAAGGGACCTGCTCTTGCTATTCTTTCCCCATATTGTATTCTGGGTTCGTCTTTGAGGTGTCTGTCGTGAAAATCCCTCTCCTGTTGTGTATTTCTATCGTATGAGTTTCCTCCTAGATCCCATGTGTCGTTAGTTGTATTTCTATTGTCTCTAAACTCCTTGTACACATAGCTTCTCTCGGGTTGTGTTGTATAATTACCCCTATTACTATGGTTTTTCCCCCTACTGCCCCTCATGAATCTACCTCTTTGGGCTTGGTGATTATTGGGTTTGATCTGCTCGTAGGGGTTAGGTTCTCTATAGGTGTGATTATAATACGTTCCTTTAGGAGTATCCTGTTTTTTAGGTATATGATAATTAGTTTTATTATCATTTGGTTTATTAATATTTTTGTTTTTATTTTTGTGTTTGTCAGGGAAGTGAAATCTAATATTTGAAGCAGTGGATGAGGAGTACCTCCTCTCTTTTGGACCCCCTTTATTCAAAAGAGTGTTTGCATAGTTATCACTGTTATTAATGTGACTGTTACTGATTCCTGGAGTTATAGGAGTGTTGGGTATGTCAGTTTCTATTTCAATATTCCCTGTATTTTCGGAATGTTTAGCAAGAAAGTCTCTTTCAAATTTCTTTTTCTTTTTCAGTTTCAAATCTCTTTCCAATTTATTGATTCTTTCCCTGATTTCACTATCTAATTTGTCATAGTAGGGGTCTCCTTTAAAGGGTATGATTTGTGATTCTAGTTTTTTTAGTTCTGTTGTTACTCTTTCTAGATTCGCTTCTCTAAATTTAATAATAATTTTCATTAATTTAGTGGAGGTTTCTTCTAGAGTAGATTCCCATTCGAACAATAACTCAATGTCCGTACTATTAAATATATGTGTTTTTGTTAGGGTTAGACCCTTGGGTATAATCCCTGCTTTTAGATATGTCTCTAACCCAATAATGTCACACCAATTCTTAATTTGTATCTTACTAAGTTTTTCCACTTGTTTAAAAAGTTCTCTAGGGTTAGTTAGAGTTACTTGCCCATCGTTCCCTTCTATAATCTGTATATCTGTAGAAAGGGTTCTTTTCTTTAAATTGGGATCAAAATATATGCCAATATTTAAATTGGGAATAGGAACTGAGTTAGAGTCTGAATTATCCCCAGCAGCAGACATATTAAACAGTATCAACACTACTCAACAAGTAGTGTTGCACAGTAGGACAAATAGAAACAAAAAAGGGGGGTTGTCTGCGCTTAGGAATATTATAGCTGAACTTTCAACAATGTGCCAGGATCTCAGGAAATATACCAAAATATTACAAATTAGTGAAGAAATAATGTATGAGAATGATCAGATACAGTATTGACAATGTATAAATCTCTGTGCGTGCACTGAACAATACACAATTATGATTACTCAAACACAGTGATGAATTACTCACATTGGAAAATGTGTATATATATATATACAATAGTATCACTGAGACACATGCATAGTCCAACTAGCCTGTAAGTGAATATAAGTTGGCTGTTGATTATATAGTCAGTAGTGGACTTATATATAAAAACAGTTCCCTTGTGCCAGTAAATCTTTGCTGCTTCGTCTGGAGGTTAGGAGTATCCTCTTGAACAAGCGGATTCTCGTGGAAATCTGGAAAAGAAGATGTGAAGAAGCGCACAAGAAAGGCACCCCTAGTGAAGCCTGTAGGTACAGTTGCTCAAATAGTAAGGTGAAATAAAACCACTCACGTGATTCAACCTCAATTCGTATGAGGTATCAATAGGACCCAGGTTATAGCTGATTCCTCCCTGATTATTCCTTTTTGCTGGTTTCCACACAATATCTCTGTGCTCCTGGGCTGTGTAGAAATAGTCTCTGAAGTTTCAGGACAGCGGTGTTAAGCTGCATCCACTGCAGTACTCAGGGGCAAGGTGAAATGTGGGAAACAGAACAAACGGGGAGTGCAAATATATGTGTGTTAAACAATATATTTATTGGTGCAGGTATAAACATATATGGACATACCAAACATAAGCAAACATAAACAAACATAAAAAGCCACCAGCGATTACAGTGACTATAAAATGCAGCACTAACAGGTATATCGACAATCTAACAAAGAGATATGTCCTGCAACCAGTTATTTAGCTGCTGTGTAGTAGAAAATAGTAATGAACCCTCTCACAGCTCGATACCGGCTTACCCCCGGACACACAACCAGGTGTGTGATACGGAGAGCTAGGATGTATCGGCGTCTCTGGAGAAGCGGGTACTACGTGTGGCGGGGGGCGGAGCCTTACGCGTTTCGCAACACTATTGGTTGCTTCGTCAGAGGTAGGGGCCGCCCCCCTCCCATTCTGTCTTTTGTAGCGTAGTGGGGCTCTATTGGTCCTTAGCAGGGAGCTGCCGTCGCCATATTTGTTAAGGGCATCTTAGTGTATGTATTTACATACATAGATGCACTTAAAATATTATATTATTTGCAATTAAAAGATATAAAAGTATTACTTTCAAACTTAAAAACGAGCTTTGCTCAAATTTAACAGGCAAGTTAAAAACCATAATAAATAGTTAATGGAAAAAATGTTAAAAAAGTTAAAATAGTCATCCATCAAAGACAGCTCTCAGATTCGGCAACCTATAGGTGCCTAGAGAAAAATTACCCTACAAATTTTCTATTGGCAAATTATATGGAACATATAAATGGTGGTCTTAGAGAAAAAATTCTAGACATAAGAGAATGGAGGTATCTAGCTAATCAAGAACCCAAAATAGCTATATATTATTATCTACCTAAGATTCATAAGAATTTAGACAGACCTCCAGGCAGACCTTTTATCTCGGGTATTGATTCCCTTACCTCAAGACTCTCGGAATATGTAGATATATTCCTCAAACCCATGGTAATACAGCTAAGGTCATATCTCAGAGATACTCCACACCTGTTACAGACGATTGAAGATTTTGAATGGAAATCGTCCTATAAATGGGCCACTTTAGATGTAACAGCCCTGTATACCTCGATCCCCCATGAACAAGGTATACGCGCCACTAAGTATTTTCTTGAAAAGACAGATCAGATGGCTAATGACCAAAAGAAATTAATTCTAGACTCTATTAAGTTTGTTTTAGAAAACAATTATTTCCTCTTTGAAGAAAATTTTTATTTACAAAAGACTGGCACGGCAATGGGCACAAAATTTGCGCCAAATTTTGCCAACCTTTATATGGGAGCTTTTGTAAATGATATGGTCTATGAAGGTATAGGATTCAAATATGGCCAGATCAAACTGTGGCGGAGATTTATAGATGATATCCTGATAGTATGGGATGGTGATGAATGCGATTGGAAAGACTTTGTGGAACAACTTAATAATAATCACATGAATCTGAAATTTACAGAAACCATCAATGAACATCAAATTGATTTTTTGGATGTTACTCTATCCACCTTGGATGGTGTAGTTAAGAGCAGTCTTTTTCGCAAACAAACAGATACAAATGGATATTTAGATGCGAGAAGTGCTCACCATCCTAGGTGGATAGAGAACATACCATATGGACAATTTCAGCGTCTAAAAAAGAAATTGTACAGAGACTGAGACCTTTGAGAAGGAAGCAAAAATTTTGAAACAAAAGTTTAAGGAAAAGAAATACCCAGATAAAATTGTTGACAAGGCATATGAAAGAGCAAAAATTCTGGACAGAAAATCCCTGATTCAAAATAGAAAAATGCCTATAAACACAATAGCTAAGAGTAAAGTGAAATTTGTCACAACGTTTAATGATGGTCATTGGAAAATTAAAAACATCTTAAACAAACATTGGGGTATATTACAAAAAGATCCGTTGTTAAAAGATGTAATTGGAAATAACCCAGATGTCATCTACAGAAAAAAACAAATTCTAAAGTCACTGCTTGCACCTAGTGCTATCAGAAGTAACAAAAAATTCACTAACCAAAAAAAGAATTTAACCACTAAGGTGTTACAAGGCTTCCACAAGTGCTTTAGAAAGAATTGCGTCTGTTGTGAACACACACATCATTCGAAACCATTTAACAAATTTGCCATAAAAACAGAAAATGAAGAAAAGTTCCCAATAAAGAAATTATTAAACTGTAAATCTGACTATGTAGTCTATATGTTGGAATGTACCTGTGATAACCCTTTGAGGTACATAGGACGCACAAAAAGAAATCTTAAAACCAGATGTTTGGAACACATGAAAAATATTGAAGCGGGCATATTAAACACCCCCCTTATCCAACATTTTAGTCAAAAACATAATAAAAACAAAAATGACTTTTACATTAAAGCAATAGAGCAAATTAACACTAAAAAGAGAGGTGGCAGCAGACTACTTGAGCTGAGAAAAAGAGAAACTTTTTGGATCTTTTCATTAAATACTCTTGAACCAAATGGGCTAAATAGGGACATAGATTTAGCAGCATTCCTTTGAATTGCATATTGACACAAGTTTTAAACTAATAAACTGACTATATATAACAAATAACAATATTTATACTCAGCTAACATCTACTTATAAAATAGTTAAGAACATAGCTAAAGACCTGTTAGTCCCTGCTCTTTATACTTCGTTTATGGTAACCCCCGCAAATAGGTTTGGTTAATAGAGATGTATCAGTTTTTTTACTCCTTGTACACATTAGGTATTTTATCATCAGTAATACATTGCCAGTTGCCCTTGTACTGTGAAAATGAAGCATTTGGGCTCTACTACTACCTCTAACTCTCCCCATTACATATACATACATTTATGTTTGGGTTCTGAGTGTAGATACTGCAAATGAGGGCTGGGGACATACCTGCTATATATAAAAAGGTTTTTGGATTAAGATTGTAAAACGCTATAT
This sequence comes from Bombina bombina, assembly GCF_027579735.1. Lineage (NCBI taxonomy): Eukaryota > Metazoa > Chordata > Amphibia > Anura > Bombinatoridae > Bombina > Bombina bombina. Next base: position 998,147,931 of record NC_069503.1, read on the forward strand.
ATAGCGAGTAATGGCTCAATATAGCAAGTCATAATATATGCAGAATGTATTGAATGATAACAATTGGTAGATGCATTATATAGTGAGCTATGTGCATTATATTTGGTGCTAAGTGTTCCTTTTTTATATTTATTGCCTAAATTACGTTTATATACTTTGATGGATGACTATTTTAACTTTTTTAAAATTTTTACCATTAACTATTTATTATGGTTTTTAACTTGCCTGTTAAATTTGAGCAAAGCTCGTTTTTAAGTTTGAAAGTAATACTTTTATATCTTTTAATTGCAAATAATGTAATACTTTAAGTGCATCTATGTATGTAAATACATACACTAAGATGCCCTTAACAAATATGGCGACGGCAGCTCCCTGCTAAGGACCAATAGAGCCCCACTACGCTACAAAAGACAGAATGGGAGGGGGCGGCCCCTACCTCTGACGAAGCAACCAATAGTGTTGCGAAACACGTAAGGCTCCGCCCCCCGCCACACGTAGTACCCGCTTCTCCAGAGACGCCGATACATCCTAGCTCTCCGTATCACACACCTGGTTGTGTGTCCGGGGGTAAGCCGGTATCGAGCTGTGAGAGGGTTCATTACTATTTTCTACTACACAGCAGTTAAATAACTGGTTACAGGACATATCTCTTTGTTAGATTGTCGATATACCTGTTAGTGCTGCATTTTATAGTCACTGTAATCGCTGGTGGCTTTTTATGTTTGTTTATGTTTGCTTATGTTTGGTATGTCCATATATGTTTATACCTGCACCAATAAATATATTGTTTAACACACATATATTTGCACTCCCCGTTTGTTCTGTTTCCCACATTTCACCTTGCCCCTGAGTACTGCAGTGGATGCAGCTTAACACCGCTGTCCTGAAACTTCAGAGACTATTTCTACACAGCCCAGGAGCACAGAGATATTGTGTGGAAACCAGCAAAAAGGAATAATAAGGGAGGAATCAGCTATAACCTGGGTCCTATTGATACCTCATACGAATTGAGGTTGAATCACGTGAGTGGTTTTATTTCACCTTACTATTTGAGCAACTGTACCTACAGGCTTCACTAGGGGTGCCTTTCTTGTGCGCTTCTTCACATCTTCTTTTCCATATATATATATATATATATATATATATTCTATATTTTGTACAGATTAATTATTTAGCATCAAGGATATATGTTTTACAATACACAGGCTATGAAATACTAGCTTGAAATACAAACTGCTCTCTTTAATCTACCAACTACAGTAACCTCTTAATACATTACCAAGATAAACACCAATCGATATCCAATATCTCTCAACAGGTTTAATCTCACCTCAGAATTCCAATAAGTATATTTTGCAATTAATGAGAAAAGGTAGACCAGCTTTGCTAGAGTAATGGTATTTCACGCCCAACAATCAGTTGCAAGTCAGCTCAGCAGCATCTATCCTTCTCCTATCTTGCATTAAGCTTATATGTGTTTCCATCATGGGTTAGAATATGGGAGGCCCTTTTCGGAAAACCTGTTTTGTTATTGGCCCTTACGGAGCTGATCATCTCATTGGTTACCTGGGAAGTCTTAACGGATTGGCCCTTGGAAATTTCATTTTTAACAGCCAAAAAGCCTTCTGTCTGTAATTCTCACATCATAACACTGGGGGTAGCATGACAAACAACATAGCAATACATTTACTATCCAACATTTTTAATAATTCATTATTTCTATGAACTGGTTATTCATTAGACCATAACTTCCTGCATCAATCACTCACAATATTAATTATAAATGGGGTAGCATCATATCATTTCTCTGATTATTTCAATATGAAACATTGTGTCCCCAACATCATACTATATTAAAGTAAATTAATACTGCTAATTATTCTGAACTTAATGGCATTAATACATCTGTTATATATGTATTCACACAAATACAGCATGTTCTACACCTCCAACAAATTCTGCATGCATGAATCTGGTCTATGGTCCATCTGAAATACAAATAAGTGTTACTAATCATTTCTTTTTAGGTCCACAAATATTCTTAAAAACACAGAGGCTAAGACAGTTTATGCTTTCAAAGTATATATATATATATATATATATATATATATATATATATATATATATATATATATATATATATATATATATATATATTCATTTCTATGCAGTATCTTGTATTTATCATCTTTTAGCTCCATCTGAAAAAACAGAAAAACATGTTATATATATATATATTTCAAACATGGGATTATTACAATTTCCATTCAATCTATAACAGATTTGAATTTATTTTTCATGTATATATTCAATACAGCAATTACCCCTTTAATATAATATGTCCCGGCTCAATATATATACATATATGGGTTATTTGAATTATTTCAAACACACACATGAACATTTTTGCATCATTCCTTTTTCAAGAATAATATATTTTTATTTATGCTATATAGGGATTGTAAATGCTAATTTGTCTGTTCTCTGCACATGGAAACTTCACAGGGGACAATTTACATGTGGCTGTCAACAGTCATTTCTTCAACCAACACTGCTCCTCCCCACAATCTCATCCTACCTTAAAGAAAATTTCCAGATACTTCGTCTTCACTCACTGCATGGGGTAAAGAGTGCTCTGAAGTTTGCACTTCCTAATTAAGGAGCAAATGTTTTAGTGTCAGAGGGAAACTTTAATTACAATCTGGTATGAAATTCATTGTCACACCCGAGCTAGAAATGCCTCTTTTGAAATGATCTCTATGTCCTGTGTAATTGAAAAAAGTGGGGGAGGACTGACTATGGGTTTTAAATCAATCATTTACCTCAGAATTGCTATTTTACAGCACATCTGATAAAATAGACGGCCTCATATATGCACACATCCTTTTTATATTATTTTAATATATATATATTATTATATATACATATATGTAATTAACCTGTACCCTGACATAATTCCCCCTTTCAAATTCAAATATATGTAGGACACGTATTTGAATTGGATCAAAGTCAGTGGTACTTGGTGAGGATGTTGGCCGTATACATCATAGACAGTCTCTTATGCAGAGAGTCTCTCATTTTTGAGCCTTCATGCTTATCAGTTAGGCATTTTTAAACTACAGTATGTCTTTAGGTCATTTGGGGATATGACACTTCATTCTCCCTCTATGACTTGTAGTTGGAACCTAGGATGACACGCTCGCAATTGATTGATATGGACCCATTTATCTATGAAACTTTAATTTTTGGGGATCCGTATTTTATAGGCTACTGGAGATATTTTGTCAGTAATGACAAAAGGACCTTTCCATGATGGAAGAAATTTCTTCTCCTTAACCTGATCTCTTCCAAAGTTATAAAGATAAACTTTATCATTTATTTCATATTCCTTTTTGGATGTTTTGAGCTCATAATAGGTTTTAGTGGCAGTTGCGGCTTTTTCTAAATTCCTTTGAGCAAATGCAAAGGCACATTGCAGGTGCTTTCTTAGGTTTTCCACATATTGATATGTATTGGCGGGATTTATCAAGTTTTGGTCTGATGTACGGTACAGCAGATGCTGAGGTAGAACCATTCTCCTACCAGTCATCAGTTCAAAAGGTGACATCTTGGTAGCACTACTTGGAGTTGCTCTTAATGCCATTAAGACAATAGGAAGTTTTACATCCCAGTCTTTACCCATTTCACTTACAAACTTTTTGAGGATTTTAACAATGGATTGGTTGTAACGCTCTACACTCCCACTTGAGGCAGCTCTATAAGCAATATGGAGCTTTCTTTTAACCCCTAGTATTTTCCACATTTTGGTCATCACTTCACTAGTGAAGTGGGTTCCCCGATCTGATTCCATTTTCTGGGGTAAACCAAATCTGGAAAATACGTGGTTGATGAGCAATGCTGCACGTGTTTCAGCATTATTGTTAGATGCACTGATGCACTCTACCCATTTAGTGAACAGACATGTTACTGTTAACATGTATTTGTTACCTCTTGATGACCTTGTTACTGGACCAATACAATCAATTTGTATATCTGACCATGGCATTACCATCTCCCTTTTCTGCAATGGCGCTCTATGCTTTGGCGCAGTGGGTTGGAACTGTGGACAAATTAAACACCCTTGACAGTAGGTTTGAACATCTTTCAACATGTGTGGCAAAAAGCGTAGTCACGCAATATTTCATACGTGAGTTTGGCACCACGATGACCAGATGTGGGAGCATCATGGGCATGTTGAAGCATTAGACCTCTGAACTTGGTGGGTACTACCCATTGCTGGATGACAGTTTTGGAGGTTCTAATTAACAAACCATCCTGTAATTTGAATTGTGTTCTGGATTTCATTAAGATTCTTTGCCAATACAGTCATCTTTTGATATGGTGTTATTTTCAGGATCTTCTATGTGTTTATAGAAGGTGCCTACAATGGGGCCTTCTTTTTGACTAGTGATCAGGTTCTCACTAGGAGAATACTGACTCCATTGTACCAAGTTAGGCTCACTCTGTTGTTTTGCCTGGTTTCTGGTAATGGCTTCTACTTGAATTGCACCCATTAAGTGGTCAATATTAAGGAGTTCTCCAGTTATAGCTCCTTGTTTGTCTAATGAATCCGCAAGATCATTGCCTTCCTTATCTGGGCCTAGAACCCTGGAATGACCCTTGGTCTTCTTCCAGTGTATGGTTAAATCATTGGATACCACCAGATTATCAATCTCGCAGAACAACTTGCCATGTTTGACTGGTTTGTTATTGCTTTTCTGCATGCTATTTCTTTTCCAAGTTGGCAGGTATTCAACAAAACTGTCACGCACATAATTTGAGTCAGTTATGATCACAAATTCATGAATACCATGTTCAATAGCCATTTCAATGGTTTTTAGAACAGCAGTGAGTTTTGCAACTTGACTGGATCTTGGTCCAATGTTGAAACCTATAGTTATACTTGGGAATCCATTTGCCCAAGTTATACCAATGCCAGCGACTAATCTGCACTCATTATCAATAGTGGCATGGTAAGAACAACCATCAACATACACCCAAGGTAATGTTTGACAAATGTCCTCATTGTACATTTTATATGTGGAAAGCAATTGTTCCTCCAGGAAATCATCTTCTGACGATTCTTCCCCAGGATCTTTAGCAGTACAGTCGTGGAGCTCAGCAAACCCCTGTGCGACTGGATTCTTTTTATTCTGCTTGTAGCGAATTTCTAAAGGCCAGCCTTGTAAGGAAAGAGTCCACGCTGTTATGCGGCTATTTGACAAATTCCCATCTCTTATACTTTCACTTTGCAAATATAGCAAAGGCTGGTGGGCCGTTTCTACAATAATTTTCTCGCTTTGTATATAGCTGCAAAAAATTTGTAGAGCCCATACAGTAGATAAGAGGGCTTTTTAGCAATCGTTAAATTTTATTTCTACTGGGGATAGAGTTTTGCTCGCATAAGCAATGGCTTTGCTTAAATTATCATGCTTTTGGTATAACACAGCACTCATGCTTACATCTGTGTAACCTGTTTCTAAGAAGAAAGGTTTACCACCTTCAGGGTACGCTAAGCAAGGTGCTTGAGTGAGTTTTCTTTTCAGCTCTCTGATGGCTGTCTCTTGAGACTCACTCCAGTGCCATTTCACATCTTTCTTTAGAAGAAGTAGTAGTGGTTTAGCTAATTCTGCATAATTATCAATGAATTTGCGAGAATAATTCATCATACCCAGGAATTATCTCAATTCCTTTAAGTTAGTTGGGTTTTTTAGAATTTACTATAGCTTCCACCTTTTTCTTCTGAGGATTTAGTCCTTCAGAAGTAACTTTATGTCCCAAGAAGTTTACACGAGTGCGGCACCATTGAGCTTTTTGTAGGGATAATTTGACACCTGCCCTTTTAAGTTGGCTGAGGACGTGTTTAAGCTCTGCAATGTGTTTTTCAAAGTCTTTGCTTTTGATTAAAACATCATCAGCATAAGATAAGGTCCCCCTTTCCAGTGTATCAGGCATAGCCTTATGCATGAATACAGCAAATTTATATCCAGAATTTATGTATCCAAAAGGAAGTCTCTGAAATGCATTCTAGACCTTTTGGAATGAGAATGCCAGCTTATAATGGTCCTCCTCGTGTACTTTTATCGTCCAATATCCCTGTGCACAATCAAGGGCAGTGAATATTTTGGATTCATGCATCTGTGCTAGGCATTGGTCAATGTATGGTACAGGCCAGCCAGACATGTACACTCGTTTTTTAGCTGTCTGAAATCAGCACACAAACGCCATTGTCGATTGGGCTTAAGTACACCTAGAATAGGATTGTTATAAGTGCTGTGCACCTGTCGTATGATATCCCTTTCTTCCAAGTTCCTTATGATTTCTGCAAGAGAATCATATGAGGCTAAAGGAAGTCTGCATTGTTTAACAAAGACAGGTGGTGCATCGGGATCTGTTTGTATTCTTACAATGTGCAAGTCTGTAGTACCACAGTCATAAGAATCCTTAGCAAAAATATCCTTGTACTCCATTAGGAGTTCTCACAGCTGTTGGCGTTCATCATCGATATTTGCTCTTCGACTATTTGCTGAAATCCTGGAAAGATTTCAGGCTGTCCTATTTCATAGGTTTCTTCCAACCTATAGGTGAGATCCCCTTGACTATAGTTTACGTTGCCCCCATGACTCTGGGTATTGGGGTATTCTTGCACTTTGATCTGCTGATCAAATACTAGAGAGGCTTCTTCAATTTTACAGATGCCTTCCTCTGAGCTGAAGGGATAAATAGACTGAATTGAAAATAGTCCCTCTGGCATAGATGCAAAGGATTGTTCTATTAACTGTTCTTCAGTTAAGTATCCTTCAGGTATTAGCCCAATTATATTATTCTGGAATCCAAAAGTGTAATAACTTGATTCCAGTGCATATCCTATAGTAGTCCCCTTGGATAATGTTATATCCTGTGGGGTCATGTTATGCACAATAACATGTATTGGAATAGTTCCAATATTTACCAAAGGAGTGTAGGTCATTTTGACACCCAGATTTTGTATTCTATGGGAGAGGCAAATTAGTGTTTCAGAAGTTTTTAATTTCTGACCTCTCTTTACCTGTAAGGGTAAAAGAAATTTAACAGCCCCAGCAGGAATTATAACATCGCTAGACACCTGCATATTCACAGCATATGGCCATTGCTGGTTTGATTTCAGGGCTGCATTTTCATCCTGAAATACTTCAAGGTCCCCCTTTAACCTGCTCCAGAGGCAAGAGTTAATCAAATCTATTTGTATGGTGTATCTATGTAAGATATCATTGCCAATGTATATTTGAATATGGTGAGTATTTAAAACTAAAAACAGGTGCTTCACTGACTTATTACCTATTGAGACAGATATTAAGCACTTAGCTGTGATGTTATAGCTTTCAAACCTGCCATCCAGGCCGTTGACACAGAGGTCTTGGGGAGAAAGATATTTTATCACTTTAGGTTCAGCTATCTGCACTAATAAAAATTCGCTTATATAGCTAGCTTCCTATTTTAAGTTTCATTTGGCATATTTTGTTGTACCAAGGTCATGCACTTGTATAGGGATAAATAGATCCTCTTTAACTCTCTCAATCCCTGCAAGGTATTGAGCGTGGCCCCCTTTAGGGATTTTATGATCCCCCTTGTGGAGAGATATGGTTAATACATCGCCGTCTAAGGAAATATTCACTATCTTTCCCGGCGAAATTTTAAAAGTATTACCATCAGAGCCACTTAAAGGAGTCTGATCACCTATTTGTAAAATAGTGATTTCAGGTACAGAGTTATTTCTGAAATGAATCTCCACAGCATCTGGTTTCTCTTCCACCACGTGACAATTATGTCAGGGGCGAGATATACCAGATTTCTCATAATTGATAGGTCTTTTCATTTGTGACCAAATTACATCATTTATGCAATCAATTTTGGTGCTTAACCCCTTAATGACTGAGGACGTGCAGGGTACGTCCTCAGAAAAAAGGCAGTTAATGCCTGAGAACGTACCCTGCACGTCCTCGGTCTGGAAAGCAGCTGGAAGCGATCCTGCTCGCTTCCAGCTGCTTTCCGGTTATTGCAGTGATGCCTCGATATCGAGGCATCCTGCAATAACATTTTTTTAAGCCACCGGAGATTGTTGGCTTACCGCGTTGGTGGGTGGGAGGCTGGTGGGAGGCGGGTGGTGGCCATCGATGGCCTTGGCGACGAGCAGGAGGGGCGGGATCGTGGGCGTGGGCGATCGGGGGCGCGCACTGACGTGCACGGAAGGGCGGGCGCGTGCACGGGGAGGGAGCGGGTGGGAACCGCTACACTACAGAAAAAAGTAAAAAAAAAAAGCATAAAAAAGGGAATAAAAGTTTTTTTATTTATTAATCAATTAAGGTGTTGGGGTTTGTCTGTTAGGGGGGGTGAATCTACACTACAGAATTTCTATTTTTGTTTTAAAAAAAACGTTTTTTTCTTGAAACTGGGTACTGGCAGACAGCTGCCAGTACCCAAGATGGCCCCCAATAATGCAGAGGGGGAGGGTAAGAGAGCTGTTTTGGGGGTGGATCAGGGAGGTTGGGGGCTAAGGGGGGATTCTACAAAGCAGCATATGTAAATATGCTAAAAAAAAAAAAAGAACAAATTAAAAAAACCTTTTATTTTAGTACTGGCAGACTTTCTGCCAGTACTTAAGATGGCGGGGACAATTGTGGGGTGGGGGAGGGAAGGGAGCTGTTTGGGAGGGATCAGGGGGTCTAATGTGTCAGGTGGGAGGCTGATCTCTACACTAAAGCTAAAATTAACCCTGCAAGCTCCCTACAAACTACCTAATTAACCCCTTCACTGCTAGCCATAATATACGTGTGATGCGCAGCAGCATTTAGCGGCCTTCTAATTACCAAAAAGCAACCCCAAAGTCATATATGTCTGCTATTTCTGAACAAAGGGGATCCCAGAAAAGCATTTACAACCATTTGTGCCATAATTGCATAAGCTGTTTGTAAATAATTTCAGTGAGAAACCTAAAATTGTGAAAAATTTAACGTTTTTTTAAATTTGATCGCATATGGTGGTGAAATGGTGGCATGAAATATACCAAAATGGGCCTAGATCAATACTTGGGGTTGTCTACTACACTACACTAAAGCTAAAATTAACCATACAAGCTCCCTACATGCTCCCTAATTAACCCCTTCACTGCTGGGCATAAAACACGTGTGGTGCGCAGTGGCATTTAGCAGCCTTCTAATTACCAAAAAGCAACGCCAAAGCCATATATGTCTGCTATTTCTGAACAAAGGGGATCCCAGAGAAGAATTTACAACCATTTATGCCATAATTGCACAAGTTGTTTGTAAATAATTTCAGTGAGAAACCTAAAGTTTGTGAAAAAATTTGTGAAAAAGTGAACAATTTTTTTTATTTGATCGCATTTGGCGGTGAAATGGTGGCATGAAATATACCAAAATGGGCCTAGATCAATACTTTGGGATGTCTTCTAAAAAAAAATATATACATGTCAATGGATATTCAGGGATTCCTGAAAGATATCAGTGTCCCAATGTAACTAGCGCTAATTCTGAAAAAAAGTGGTTTGGAAATAGCAAAGTGCTACTTGTATTTATGGACCTATAACTTGCAAAAAAAGCAAAGAACATGTAAACATTGGGTATTTCTAAACTCAGAACAAAATTTAGAAACTATTTAGCATGGGATTTTTTTGGTGGTTGTAGATGTGTAACAGATTTTGGGGGTCAAAGTTAGAAAAAGTGTGTTTTTTTCCATTTTTTCCTCATATTTTATAAAAAAAATTAGAGTAAATTATAAGATATGATAAAAATAATGGTATCTTTAGAAAGCCCATTTAATGGCGAGAAAAACGGTATATAATATGTGTGGGTACAGTAAATGAGTAAGAGGAAAATTACAGCTAAACACAAACACCGCAAAAATGTAAAAATAGCCTTGGTCCCAAACGGACAGAAAATGGAAAAGTGCTGCGGTCATTAAGGGGTTAATCACTTCAGGAGATCACTACCAATAATTAAACGATCAGTTGGCAGATCCACTATAATGACAGGGTGTCTTATGACCCTTTTCCCCAATTTAAATTTTAACCAGGCCATACCGTAAACTTTTAAAGAGTCACCCCCAACTCCTATTAGAGAACCATCAAATTATTTTATTTTAGGTTTGTGGGGTGTTAGCTCATTTAGCTGTGTGTAGTACCTGTGTGATAAAATAGTTGCCTGAGACCCAGTATCAATTAATCCCATGATAGGGTTGGAGACTGAATCTTGTAGCTCAGCTAATACATAATATCTCCCTGCAGTTTCTACCATTTCACACATAAAATTGGCATTATCATACATCTGTGGGCTTCGCCACGTTTTTTTTTTTTTTTTTTTTTAAGTTTCAAAAGCTTTATTGAAAATATAAACATAACAATCATAGCAAATGTCACAGTGTAATCTGTTAATCTCTCAAAGGGTATAAATTGAATGTCTGTAGTGTCCAAGATCCAATCATCATCTCCTGTGTCAACACCAGAGGAGCTTAATTAGTTCCATGTCTTGTCTCAACATTGAAACACTATGCAAACAGTGATCTAAGAAACAGAGGTGCATTCATCGAGTTCCAAAAGTATCTACATTGCTTATACACTGAAAAAGAATATGTGTAAAAAGGAGGTAAAGAAAGAAGAGTGGGGGTGTCCCAGCGGCAAGCTTGAGTATATATATCTCTATTGTCGCCTAGTATCTTATTCTGTGAGGTGTGCTTCTCCATTTGCCCATGTTGACAGCATAAGCTTGTGTATGTCAGTGGTGCCCTGCACTATGTGGTGGTACCTTTCGAGTTGCAGTAACATGGTGACCTGTGTTTTCCAATCTGCCAGTGTCGGGACAGTGTGTGTTTTCCAGTTTTTAGGAATTAATATTTTAGCACTATTCAGCATGATCATCATTAATGCTCTGTGCTCTTTGCCCTCAATCCTGGGCAGCGAGAGATATAGAAGAGTTTTGGGATCATTAGGCACAGTACAGCCTAATACGTTTTTAATGTGAGAGAGGACTTCTACCCAGTATGTGTCTAATTTGGGACATTCCCACCATATGTGTAGCAAGGAGCCCTCTCCTCCACAATTTCTCCAACATTTCCCAGAGGATGACCTGTATATGTGCTGTATTCTAATTGGAGTGAGGTACCACCTGGAGACAAACTTGTAGTTTGACTCTTGAATTCTGGCCGAGATTGATGATTTTTTAGTAGCTTGAAAGGCTGTCTGCCACTCTTGGTATGTAATGTCTGTATTCAGCTCTTTTTCCCATGTCTTAACATAGGAAGGTAGAGTTTCTGTTTCCCCTAGGAGGAGGTGTTTAACAGTCTCGAGATTGCATGCTGTGTTTTTGTGTTTTGCAAGCAGAGTGATTCAAAAGGGGTTTTTGGTCTTATGAAATGTTGCTTATGCTGATGTGTATTTAAGTAGTGGGATAGTTTAGCATGTGTGAACCAGTTCATAGGCAGTTCAGGTAGTTGTTCCTTTATATCCCCATCTTCCTTAAGCTTGTTTTCCTCTATTAATGCAGAGAACACTCTCCTGTCTAGACTTGTGATTTGGTTCGATCTAGTTTCCCTGAAGTCCCAGGGCAAATCTGGATTATTGCAAATAGGGAAAGTGGTGATGTTATTCCGGATATGTGTGTCGAGGTGTTGATAATCCTGTCCCATACCTGATAGAACTCCAACAGGAGAGGGTAATCTGCCACCATCTTTGGCCTATGTTTCTTGTTGACCCAAGCTGTCAAACCTACATTGTTTGTATTCATTATGTCACAATCTAATTGAACCCATTTTTTGTTTGGGTCATTTTGGCACCAGTCCAGTAATCTGTGTAGTGCAATTGCCTGTTTGTATGTGGCTATGTGCGGGACCCCCAGCCCTCCTTTGTCTCTGGGAAAGTATAATGTACGTCTTGCTACCCTTGGTTTAATTTCTCTCCATATGTACTGATCAATGAGTCCTTGTATCCTATCCAAGTAGTGTGCTGGAAGAGATATAGGAGTTGTTTGAAGCAGATAGAGTAGTCTGGGCAAGACATTCATCTTCACCACATTGATGCGTCCCAGCCAGGAGATAGATTTATTTCTCCAGCTGGACAAGTCAGCAACCAGACTATGTTCCAGCTGTTTGTAATTAGCCTGGAACATCACCTGTGGGTCTGGGGACAAATAGATTCCCAGGTACTTCATTTTTATCTGCTGTTTTTTCAAGGGGCAATTTAGTAGAAGCCTGGGTAATTCGTCGGGTTTGTACGTGATGTTTAAGAATTCGGATTTACTAAGATTAAGGTGGAAATTTGAGACCCTGCCAAAGTCTGCAAATATTTCAAGTGCTTTGGGTATCGATAAGTCTATGTCAGTGAGATTAAGTATGACATCGTCGGCATATAGCGCCAGTTTGTGTTCATGTGTGGTGGTATGTATACACTTAATTTGTTTATTTGACCTAATAGTCTGTGCCAGGGCCTCAATAGTAATGGCAAACAATACAGGTGAGAGTGGACAGCCTTGTCTCATTCCATTTTGGATACTAAATTTATCAGAGAGGATGCCATTCACTTTGACCCGTGCAGTTGGTTTTCTGTAGAGCGAGAAAATTAGAGCTATGAAGGGTTTGCTAAAATTCATCTTGGACAGGGTCGCTTTCAGAAACTGCCAGCGTACCCTGTCAAACACCTTCTCCGCGTCTGTAGAAATGAGTGCCAGTGGGATATGTTGGGCCTGTGCATGTGACATGAGTTGTAGAATCTTTAGTGTGTTATCTCGGGCTTCCCTTCTGGGCACGAAGCCCACTTGGTCAGGGTGGATCAGAGCAGGTAGAATTTTGTTTATCCTAGTGGCTAAAATTTTGGCATATATTTTGACGTCCGAATTCAGTAGCGAGATGGGCCTAAAGTTCTCGGGTCTATCTGGGGATTTGCTTGCTTTTGGGAGGACAGTGATGTGTGCTTCCAGCAGACTTTCTGTAAAACCTCCCTCTTTCAAGGTTGAGTTGAATAGAGAGGTGAGGGGTTGTAATATGTGGTGTATGTACGTCTTGTAGTATTTTATACTTAGTCTGTCAGGGCCTGGGCTTTTTCCATTGGTCATACTCTTAATGGCCAGTTTGGTTTCTTCAGTGGTGATTGGTGCATCTAGAAATTCCACATCCTCCTCTTTCAGCTTATTAAGCTGAAAGGTAGCTAGATATTGGTCTATATCCCCCTGGCTACTGTCATTGTCCAAGTTATATAGTGTTTCGTAATATAGTCTGAAGGTCTCAGTTATGTTTTTACTGTCTTTGAGTACTGTTCCTCCTCTGTCTTTTATGGTGTGCACATGTGTGTTCAGCTGTTTCCTTTTAATGGCTTTCGCCAGCGACGAATCTGCCTTATTGTTAAGGTCATAATATTTCTGTTTCAGGAAGGTAGCCTTTCTCTGGTACATTTTGGTAAGATGACTTTGTAGATCATTCCTAGCTTGTGTGAGGGATGTCAGTATAGAGGAGGCAGCGGGGTGTTGTTTGTGTTCTTTTTCCCAGTATCTGATCTGAGCTAGAGTAGAGTTTAAAAATTGTCTGTTATTTCTATTATATTTAGCTTTGATTTTGATAAACTCCACTCTTACTACACATTTGTGAGGCTCCCACACTGTTGTGTGGGAAATGTCATCAGTTGTGTTTTCCCTGAAGTAATGCCCCAGAACTGTATCAATATCTGACCTAGTCAGCTGATTGTCCAGCATGGTTTCATCTAATCTCCATATAAAGGGTATTACAGGTGTGGATGGCCAAAATTTTTTACATTGCACCGGGGCATGATCAGACCAAGTGAGAGGTAGTATTGCGGAATTGTCAATCATGGATAAGCCCACTTGGTCACTAAGAATATAGTCAATTCTAGAATATGAGCCGTGCGGGTGGGAATAAAAGGTGTAGTCATTTTTACTTGGGTTGATAGTTCTCCATATATCGTGCATCTTTAAGAGTTGAATCTGTGTATTTACAGCCTTTATAGTTCGTTTTGGTGTGCATGACATGCTGGTGGAGGTGTTAATTGTGGGATCTAATGGAAGATTGAAGTCCCCCCCCAAAAAAAGTATACCTTTTGTGTGCTCAAGCAATAACTGGGATATCTGTTTAAAGATAATAGATTGGCCAGTATTTGGGAGATATATGTTTGCAAATGTCACAGGATTATTGTAGAGGAGGCCCGAGATGATGATATATCTGCCGTTGGGGTCCTTAATCATATGTTTGGGCTGAAAGCTAATAGCATTACTGAATAGGATTCCTACTCCTCCCTTTTTCTCTTTAACTGATGCCAGGTAGGCTGACTTGTATCTATGATGAAGAACCACAGGTTCCTTTCCTATTTGAAAGTGTGTCTCCTGGATAAAGATTATATCCCCTAGTGCGTGGTGTAGTTGAGTGAAAGCTACTGACCTTTTCTCTGGGCTGTTCAGTCCCTTTGCGTTAATAGAGATTAATGTGATAGGCCTAGCGCCATTGTCAGATTTGTCTACCATGCTTAGTCTACTGCTTAATTGTCTATGTGTTTACTATGAAGGGTAAACAGTATCACATGCTATTTTGTACAGTTCTTGTCGTATGAAAGTGTGTAGGTAGAGTAAAAGGCCGCTTACCAAGTGCTGGGACCCCCAGCAAGTGTGTTGGAGATGTTGGAAATGTCACACAATTCAATAACTGCGTGCAGTTAGTAGAGTTACAATTCAGTGTTAGTCTAAAAAAAAGAAAATTGTTAGGTAATTTTTGGTAAAAGAGATAGAATACAACAATTCTTAACGCCAGTCAAAAAGTTATAACAGTAATAAGGTGGGTAATATCCCACAACTGTGTTCCCACACAGAATTATAAACATATATAAACAAGAAAAAACTTACAACCTGTAGCCAGTTTCAGAGATAGAGGGGCTTAGTGACCCAGCAGGAGGCAGTTGTAGGTTAACTGGCATCTTTGTTGATGCCTGTGTCGCTGCTGGTAGGGGCTATGGGGAAAGTGTCAATATCCCTGAGGTTTTCTCTTGTCGGCGAACGGCTCCTCCTAATAGGAGAGTGGCCTTCCGCTGTGTTGCGGTTGTGTGTCTCCGTAGGTCTGATGTTAATCTCTAAAGCCTCACAGAAATGTGGTAAGTCTTCCTTGGATCTGTATATAGCAGTTGTGTCTCCTTTAGAGGCAATAATGCTCACTGGAAATCCCCATCTGTATTGGACGTTTTGATCTCGCAGTGCTGTAGTAATATGATTAAGGTCTCTCCTCTTCTGTAGAGTAGTAGGGCTGAGGTCTGCGAATATTTGTATTCTGCATCCCGCATGTGTGAAATCTTTTTTCTGCCTGGCATATTTCATTATTTCCTCTTTGTCTTTAAAGTGTAGAAGTTTCAAAATGACATCTCTCGGGGGGGCCTTTGGTGGAGGTTTAGCATGCAAAGCTCTGTGCGCCCTTTCAATGTTGATGTCTGGAGCTCCTTAATCTCCTTTGAGGGTCTTAAAGAGGCTTTGAAGACATCCCTCCAGAGCCGTTGGTTGTATACTTTCTGGGATTCCTCTAATGCAGAGGTTGTTCCTCCTGCCCCGGTTATCTAGATCTTCTACTTTTTCAAGCAGATGGTGGATTGTTTCTTCTTGTTCGTATGCCATGCGGGATACATGTTGAATATCATTGAAGGTGGTGTTGTGATTCTCTTCTAAATTTGTGACTCTCTGCGCTACCCTTGTCTGATGTTTCTTTAGCTCCCCATACCAATTTTTGACCTCATGCATCATTTCCTTTACATCGTCTTTAGTGCAAAGAGATCTCAAGTCCTCTCTAGTGCAATCAACAGAGTTCATGGTTTGGCTGGGTTTGTGCTGCATTTCAGCTTTGTGGGCGCTTTGATGAGAGAGTTCTGCTGAGTTCTGGTTTGAGTCATTTTGCTTTAAGTAATTTTGCATTGTTCTAGTGTTAGGTAGGTTGTCTGTCTTATGCGGCTTTTTCCCTGGCATGACCCGTGTATGTAGCTGAGGTATTTCCCCTCTTTAGTTATATAGGGTAGTCAAATGCTTTATATAATAGTTGGTTGAACTCAGACTTTCTTGTAAATGTTTCTGCTACTGCAGTCCCATGCAGCAGTCAGTCTGCCATATTAGATAAAGTCCGATTGAAAATACCTGTATTCCCTGACTTTTATTTGCTTATTTCTTTTTGTAAGACATCCACTAGTGATTAGTTAAGTGTGTTAAGTGTTCATTTGGGTACAAAAGAAAGCCTGTGTTAGTTGCTCCTTCCAGAGCGCTGTCAAGTGTGGTGCTAAACTCTCCTTTGGCTGTATATACACTGTATACAAACGTGTGGGCCTTTGAGCAGGACTTTGTCTTCATAGAGCTGCGTGTGTTTTTCTTGTCGCCACTGATATGAGCTTGCTATACTGAGATTGAGAGTCTTTCTGGCTGCAAGTTTTGGGCAGACACTTCTATAAGGGGTGTAAATACAGCATGTCACTTGTACTGCATGTATGTCAAAATGCTGTGGCTTTTATCTCCCCCAATATGTGCCCACGTGGTAATGCCGGGCAGAGCAGTGAGATGCGTTTGCTACCTAGACCCTCCGGTCTCTATGGGCTGTATATTTAATGCCTTTGTTATATCAGGCTTACCGCTCTTGTTGCTCGCTCCTCTGTCCTTCCGTTATGCCTCTGATACGGGAGCCGTGAGTATATGGAGGGCTCTAAGATGGCGCTACCCCTCTGCTCCAGTGCGCATGTATAGTTATACAGGGAGGAGGTCCGGTGTTCCGATGTTCCGTGGCGGCTCTTTTTTTTTTCCTCTCCGCAGCTTCCTGCAAGTTATGCCCCCTGCCAGGTGTGTTTAAATGGAGTGTATATGGCTATTTTTATCGGGAAGTACAGACCATCTCTCTAAGTGGTCAAGCTCCGCCCCGGCTTCGCCACATTTTACCTGAATCTGCCATGTTTTCCGATGCAGAAGAAACTTCATACCTACCGGTCCCCTCTATAACAGGGTCGGCTGGATTTTTGTGTACTGCATCTGTGGAAATAAGGTTAAGAGAACACTGCAAAGGAAAAGATTGGTTAATGCTTTCAGGCCGAGATTGCTCGTCATCACAGCTAAATCGTCCGTTTTCGGTCTGTGGGGAGATAACATGATTAGTATCATTGACATTTATCATTACATTTTGTATATCTCTCCCCTCCCTTTCAGGTGATACTGCAGTATTAATGACTGTGCCTGTGGTCCACTGCTGACCACTGGCTGTACCCCTAAAAAGTATTGTTCGGTTGCTGAGCCGTAGAAGGTTGACTCATATTAGCAAATTGTTCGCTCAACCAATTTAACTGGGTAAAAAGTATATCTACCTGATTGTACAAGTTACCTCTACCCCTGGGCTTATCTCTTGGTGCCCCATAATAATGATTCCTAGACCATTGGGTTCCCTCAGAATCAGCGCCGCTATTTCTATTCTGGCGTGGTTGCCCCTGGGGTTCAGCTTGTTTAGCATTAGTACTTTGGGGAGCATTATATACTTGGGGTGTCTAGTTATCCTGAGAATATCTTCGCCATCTATTGTATCTACCCTTGCGCGGATACCAATTATTTGGTGAGTATTCTCTTTGTGAGTAATTATTCACCTGATTATTTCCCCCCCTTTTGGATATAGTCTCTCTGCGCCTCAGCCCGTGTTGGGGAAGGGGTAGAGTTAAACCTCTGTGGAGATGGCCTGTTTTGACTGGCCACGTCCGCATAGTTTTTCTTTTTAGACTCCAAATTGAGGGGGCTAGGCGACGCCCTAGTTTCTGCCACAATTTTGGGTTTTGATTCCCTTTTAACCCCCTGTTCACCGGACTGCTGAATAGAGTATAACTTTGTACTCTCTTTGATTAGCCACTCCAAGGAACAGTTCTCATCAAAATCTCTAGCTAAATTAATTTTGATGGGTGCAGGCAGTGCTTCAAAAAATAAATTTACAAATTCTAAGCATTCAAATATGGGATTATCTTCAGCCATATTGAACGCATTTTTCAATACAGAAAGGAACTCGATGGGACTTTGATTCGCACTACATTTTAAACCATATACAGCTATTTTCGCGGCAGTTTTAGTGCGATGTTGCCCAAAATCTTTTCTGCATTGTCGTTTTATTTCACTCCAGGAATGAATGTTCATATCCTTTAGTGAAGTAAAGAATTTGTGATGTTTACCATTAAATACCCAGGGCAGAAGTTTAATTTTTAATTTCTCACTTGTAACATCCATTATAGCTAATGCATTTTCAAAGGCCTCTAAGTGATCAATTATAGAGTTTGTTCCCTTGTTGGAGAATACAGGTACGGCACCCTTTAGGAAAGTAATTATTTTATGGGAATCATACACCTTATTAGACGTTAGACTTCGGGACTCCTTATTAGAGTTTTCCTCACCCGCACCAGCTGAGTTACAGCAGTTCCCTGGATTTACATCATGAGGTGATTGTCTATTTGGGAAATCTATTTCTGATCCAATAGGGGTCATTTGTCTACACTCTTCCATATATATCTGCACTTCGTCCCTGACACGTTCTCTAAGGGAGTTAGCATTATCAGCATTATTCTCACTGTTAATATAGGGGTTTTCATTATGGTGATACAACCTTTTTAAATCACTTAATTCTCTCTGGCTTTGCACAAGCTGTTTATTTAACTCTTGTATCTGTGTTAGTAAGTCTATGTTATGCTTATCTAGGGTGGTTAGGTTTTGGCAAAATCATCCATTTTATTTTTGGCTATTTTTAAATTCTCTTCGCATCTGCATGAGGAGCGAATACTACTTTCTAGCTCCTGTATTTGCAATTCTTTGTCTATGACACAAAGTGACATTTCTTCAATAACGCATATCACAAGGGGCCAAGATTTTAGTATTATCTCGTCTCGCTTTTTGAGAGTCTTGCATTGATTAATCATTAATAGTTCTTGGAATAATTCATTGTTTTCATTCCACATATTATCAACGGTAATATTTTTAGCCCTAATTTCAAGCATATCCATAAAATCATTAAATTCACCCACAATATTAAGCCTCTCTTTAATGTGTCCTATAATGTCCTTCTTCAGGACCTGACCTCGAGTAAAGGGTATTGTCAGGGGACCATTTTCAACGCTAAGTACAGAATTAAATCATTCACTTCTAGCTACAGACATTATTATATTGGTTTAGTATTTAGTTAAATTAAAACACTAATACAGTTTTTACCAATAAAAAGAGAGAAGAAAAAAAATATATTTAAAAAAAAAAAATTATATTTTGAAATATGAAAAATTAATATTTTTATGAATTTTGAAATATGAAAAATTTATATTTTTATGAATTTTGAAATATGAAAAATTTATATTTTTATGAATTTTGAAATATGAAAAATTTATATTTTTATGAATTTTGAAATATGAAAAAACATAATTTATGTAAGAACTTACCTGATAAATTCATTTCTTTCATATTAGCAAGAGTCCATGAGCTAGTGACGTATGGGATAGCAGATACCCAAGATGTGAAACTTCCACGCAAGAGTCACTAGAGAGGGAGGGATAAAATAAAGACAGCCAATTCCGCTGAAAAAGATCCACAACCCAAATCAAAAAAATGAAATAATAAGCAGAAGAATCAAACTGAAACAGCTGCCTGAAGTACTTTTCTACCAAAAACTGCTTCAGAAGAAGAGAAAACATCAAAATGGTAGAATTTAGTAAAAGTATGCAAAGAAGACCAAGTTGCTGCTTTGCAAATCTGATCAACAGAGGCTTCATTCCTAAAAGCCCAGGAAATAGAAACTGACCTAGTAGAATGAGCTGTAATCCTTTGAGGCGGGGAGTTACCCAACTCTACATAAGCATGATGAATCAAAGACTTTAACCAAGATGCCAAAGAAATGGCAGAAGCCTTCTGACCTTTCATGGAACCAGAAAAGATAACAAATAGACTAGAAGTCTTTCTGAAACCTTTAGTAGCTTCAACATAATATTTCAAAGCTCTAACCACATCCAAAGAATGTAAAGATCTCTCCAGAGAATTCTTAGGATTAGGACACAATGAAGGGACAACAATTTCTCTACTAATGTTGTTAGAATTCACAATTTTAGGTAAAAATTTAAATGAAGTCCGCAACACCTCCTTATCCTGATGAAAAATCAGAAAAGGAGATTCACAAGAAAGAGCAGATAACTCAGAAACTCTTCTAGCAGAAGAGATGGCCAAAAGGAACAAAACTTTCCAAGAAAGTAATTTAATCCAGAGAATGCATAGGTTCAAACGGAGGAACCTGTAAAGCCCTCAGAACCAAATTAAGACTCCAAGGAGGAGAGATTGACTTAATGACAGGCTTGATACGAACCAAAGCCTGTACAAAACAATGAATATCAGGAAGTTTAGCAATCTTTCTGTGAAAAAGAACAGAAAGAGCAGAGATTTGTCCTTTCAAGGAACTTGCAGACAAACCCTTATCCAAACCATCCTGAAGAAACTGTAAAATTCTAGGAATTCTAAAAGAATGCCAAGAGAATTTATGAGAAGAACACCAAGAAATGTAAGTCTTCCAGACTCTGTAATAAATTTTCCTAGACACAGATTTACGAGTCTGTAATATAGTATTACTCACTGAGTCAGAGAAACCTCTATGACTAAGAATCAAGCGTTCAATCTCCATACCTTCAAATTTAATGATTTGAGATCATGATGGAAAAATGGGCCTTGAGATAGAAGGTCTAGCCTTAACGGAAGTGTCCAAGGTTGGCAACTGGCCATCCGAACGAGATCCGCATACCAAAACCTGTGAGGCCATGCTGGAGCCACCAGCAGTACAAACAAACGCTCAATTAGGATTTTGGAAATCACTTTTGGAAGAAGAACTAGAGGCGGAAAGATATAAGCAGGTTGATAATTCCAAAGAAGCGACAACGCGTCCACTGATTCCGCCTGAGGATCCCTGGATCTGGACAGATACCTGGGAAGTTTCTTGTTTAGATGAGAGGCCATCAGATCTATTTCTGGAAGTCCCCAGATTTGAACAATCTGAAGAAATACCTCTGAGTGAAGAGACCATTCGCCCAGATGTAGCGTCTGGTGACTGAGATAATCCGCTTCCCAATTGTCTATACCTGGGATGTGAACCGCAGAGATTAGACAAGAGTTGGATTCCGCCCATACAAGTATCCGAGATACTTCTTTCATAGCCTAAGGACTGTGACTCCCTCCTTGATGATTGACATACGCCACGGTTGTGACATTGTCTGTCTGAAAATAAATAAACGATTCTCTCTTCAGAAGAGGCCAGAACTGAAGAGCTCTGAAAATCACACGGAGTTCCAAAATGTTGATTGGTAATCTTGCCTTCTGAGATTCCCAAACCCCCTGAGCTGTCAGAGATCCCCATACAGCTTTTTTTAAACTTTGCCCCTCCTGGTAGGAATGTGTATCCCATACGTCACTAGATCATGGACTCTTGCAAATTACATGAAAGAAATTAATATTTTTGATTAATTTTGAAATATGAAAAATTAATATTTTTATAAATTTTTCAAAAATTAATCTTTAACAATATTTCAAAATTTCAATTTCAATCTCGAAATATGAACATCAATATTTCAATCTTCAAAAAACAATTATATTTTCAAAATATTAATTTCGAAATATGATTTTTTTTCCGCTCTTTTATAATAATTTCTATTTACTACAAATATATTATATCAATATGATAAATATTAATAATATCTCATGCAAGTGCCTGCATATAATATGTCAGTATATTTATAAGAATCTTAGTAGTGCTCTCCAAATAATATGTCAGTCTATGGCAGGGTTATAATACAATATATTTAATAATTTTCCTTAAAAAAAAACCCTCAATCAATATGCATCTACTAGAAACCACAAAATTAATATAAATACCTGAATTATTTTTATTAGTTAATATCTATGAACACATTGCAATATATTTGCAGGGATCAGAATGTGAGTCAATACTATACACGTTTAAAAACTATTAAAATATGCTATGCAGAGTTCATACACGTTTACCTATAGAAATGGCCTTATTCACAATAGCCTTTCATTCAGAGTTACATTTAACCTATCACAGTAAGATTTAAGATAGTAGCTACTAATATTCAGCAATGCAATTAACAGTGCTAATAAACAATAGGACAAAATATATATACTCAGCTATTTAGCTGCAATTGATTCTAATACTAATTAGGATAATAAAAATACATACGGCTAGATTTAGAGTTTTGTTGGTAACGTCCCGCGTAGCTAACACTGTTTTTTTTTTCCCCCGCACCTTTTAAATACCGTTGGTATTTAGAGTTCACAGAATGGCTGTGTTAGGCTCCAAAAAAGGAGCGTAGAGCACAATTTACCGCCACTGCAACTCTCAATACCAGCGGTGCTTACGGACGCGGCCAGCTTCAAAAACGTGCTCGTGCATGATTCCCCCATAGGAAACAATGGGGCAGTTTGAGCTAAATAAAAACCTAACACCTGCAAAAAAGCAGCGTTCAGCTCCTAACGCAGCCCCATTGTTTCCTATGGGGAAACACTTCCTAAGTCTGCAACTAACACCCTAACATGTACCCCGAGTCTAAACACCCCTAACCTTACACTTATTAAACCCTAATCTGCCGCCCCCGCTATCACTGACACCTGCATATTTTTTTTAACCCCTAATCTGCCGCTCCGTACACCGCCGCAACCTACATTATACCTATGTACCCCTAATCTGCTGCCCCTAACACCGCCAACCCCTATATTATATTTATTAACCCCTAATCTGCCCCCCACAACGTCGCCGCCAGCTACCTACAATAATTAACCCCTAATCTGCCGACCGGACCTCACCGCTACTCTAATAAATGTATTAACCCCTAAAGCTAACTCTAAACTGAACCCTAACACCCCCTAAGATAAATATAATTTAAATCTAATGAAATAAAATAACTCTTATTGAATAAATTATTCCTATTTAAAGCTAAATTACCTACCTGTAAAATAAAACCTAATATAGCTACAATATAAATAATAATTATATTGTAGCTATTTTTGGATTAATATTTATTTTACAGGCAACTTTGTATTTATTTTAATCAGGTACAATAGCTATTAAATAGTTAATAACTATTTAATAGCTACCTAGTTAAAATAATTACCAAATTACCTGTAAAATAAATCCTAACCTAAGTTACAATTAAACCTAACACTACACTATCAATAAATTAATTAAATAAAATACCTACAATTATCTACAATTAAACCTAACACTACACTATCAATAAATTAATTACATAAAATACCAACAAAAATATACAATTAAATAAACTAACTAAAGTTAGTTAAAGTTCCTATCAGCCAATAGAATGCGAGCTCAATCTTATTGGCTGATTGGATCAGCCAATCGGATTGAACTTGAATCTGATTGGCTGATTCCATCAGCCAATCAGAATAATCCTACCTTAATTCCGATTGGCTGATAGAATCCTATCAGCCAATCGGAATTCGAGGGACGCCATTTTGGATGACGTCCCTTAAAGGAGCCTTCATTCTGTGTTTGGACATTGGAAGAAGAGGATGGATCCGTGCTGGAGGTCTTGAAGATGGAGCCGCTCGTCGTCGGATGGATGAAGATAGAAGATGCCGTTTGGATGAAGATGTTTTCCGGTCCGGATCTCCTCTTCTGCCCAGATAGGATGAAGACTTTGGAGCCTCTTCTGGACTTCTTCTTGCCAGATAGGATGAAGACTTCGGGACCCTCTGGAGGACCGATCGGTGATACCTGGCATGGTGAAGACAAGGTAGGAAGATCTTCAGGGGCTTAGTGTTAGGTTTATTTAAGGGTGGTTTAGGTTAGATTAGGGGTATGTGGGTGGTGGGTTGTAATGTTGGGGGGGGTTTGTATGTTTTTTTTACAGGCAAAAGAGCAGAATTCTTTGGGGCATGCCCCGCAAAAGGCCCTTTTAAGGGCTGGTAAGGTAAAAGAGCTTTTCAATTTTAATTTTAGAATAGGGTAGGGCATTTTTTTATTTTGGGGGGCTTTGTTATTTTATTAGGGGGCTTAGAGTAGGTGTAATTAGTTTAAAATTGTTGTAATATTTTTATTATGTTTGTAAATTATTGTTTTTATTTTTTGTACTTTAGTTAGTTTATTTAATTGTATTTATTTGTAGGTATTTGTAGGTAATTTATTTAATTTATTTATTGATAGTGTAGTGTTAGGTTTAATTGTAGATAATTGTAGGTAATTTATTTAATTAATTTATTGATAGTGTAGTGTTAGGTTTAATTGTAACTTAGGTTAGGATTTATTTTACAGGTAATTTGGTAATTATTTTAACTAGGTAGCTATTAAATAGTTATTAACTATTTAATAGCTATTGTACCTGGTTAAAATAAATACAAAGTTGCCTGTAAAATGAATATAAATCCTAAAATAGCTACAATATAATTATAATTTATATTGTAGCTATATTAGGGTTTATTTTACAGGTAAGTATTTAGCTTTAAATAGGAATAATTTATTTAATAAGATTTATTTTATTTTGTTAGATTTAAATTATATTTAACTTAGGGGGGTGTTAGGGTTAGGGTTAGACTTAGCTTTAGGGGTTAATAAATTTAATAGAGTAGCGGTGAGGTCCGGTCGGCAGATTAGGGGTTAATACTTGAAGTTAGGTGTCGGTGATGTTAGGGAGGGCAGATTAAGGGTTAATACTATTTATTATAGGGTTATTGAGGAGGGAGTGAGGCGGATTAGTGGTTAATAAATTTATTATAGTGGCGGCGAGGTCCGGTTTGTAGATTAGGGGTTAATAAGTGTAGTTAGGTGGCGGCGACGTTGGGGGGGGCAGATTAGGGGTTAATAAATATTATGTAGGTGTCAGCAGTGTTAGGGGCAGCAGATTAGGGGTACATAGGGATAACGTAGGTTGCGGAGGTGTGCGGTCGGCAGATTAGGGGTTAAAATTTTTTATTAGAGTGGCGGCGGTGGGGGGGTCTCGGTTTAGGGGTACATAGGTAGTTTATGGGTGTTAGTGTACTTTAGAGCACAGTAGTTAAGAGGTTTATGAACCAGCATTAGCCCAGAAAGCTCTTAACTCCTGGCTTTTTGCTGCGGCTGGAGTTTTGTCGTTAGATTTCTAACGCTCACTTCAGCCAAGACTCTAAATACCGGCGTTAGAAAGATCCCATTGAAAAGATAGGATACGCAAATGGCGTAGGGGAATCTGCGGTATGGAAAAGTTGCGGCTGGAAAGTGAGCGTTAGACCCTTTCCTGACTGACTCTAAATACCAGCGGTAGCCCAAAACCAGCGTTAAGGAGCCCCTAACGCTGGTTTTGACGGCTAACGCCAAACTCTAAATCTAGGCGATATATTCTTACTGTAAACCGTTACTTTAAAATGTCTATTTATTTAAACTGGAATAAATTTTTAGTTACTTATAATTAAAATCAATTCTAAGATATATATATATATATATATACTCCACAACAGTTGCAGCGTCGCGCTCTATCTCACCCTCCTTACACGCTGCACGCTCTCACGGCTCTTTCAGAGCTCCAATGGGGGGGATGACGTCATCAAGTCTCCTGGATATGCTACCGAGTAGTTATTGCTCGTCCCACAGTACAGGTATGTAAAAGGATACAAAAGGTAACTCAGGCACTTCACGGAGATTAAGATAAAAAGAAAGCTTTATTTAATCCAAGTAGTAAAAACAGACTAAAGCTTAGTCTAAACTGACACAGCTTTAAACAATTAACATACAGTGAATAAGGAACCCAGCAGGAACCCAGCAGTCCGTATTCACTGTATGTTAATTGTTTAAAGCTGTGTCAGTTTAGACTAAGCTTTAGTCTGTTTTTACTACTTGGATTAAATAAAGCTTTCTTTTTATCTTAATCTCCGTGAAGTGCCTGAGTTACCTTTTGTATCCTTATATATATATATATATATATATATATATATATATATATATATATATTCTATATTTTGTACAGATTAATTATTTAGCATCAAGGATATATGTTTAACAATACACAGGCTATGAAATACTAGCTTGAAATACAAACTGCTCTCATTAATCTACCAACTACAGTAACCCCTTAATACATTACCAAGATGAACACCAATCGATATCCAATATCTCTCAACAGGTTTAATCTCACCTCAGAATTCCAATAAGTATATTTTGCAATCAATGAGAAAAGGTAGACCAGCTTTGCTAGAGTAATGGTATTTCCCGCCCAACAACCAGTTACAAGTCAGCTCAGCAGCATCTATCCTTCTCCTATCTTGCATTAAGCTTATATGTGTTTCCATCATGGGTGAGAATATGGGAGGCCCTTTTCGGGAAAACCTGCTTTGTTATTGGCCTTACAGAGTTGATCATCCCATTGGTTACCTGGGAAGTCTTATCGGATTGGCCCTTGGAAATTTCATTTTTAACAGACAAAAAGTTTTCTGGCTGTAATTCTCGCATCATAACACCGGGGGCAGCATGACGAACAACATAGCAATACATTTACTATCCAACATTTTTAACAATTCATTATTTCTATGAAATGGTTATTCATTGGACCATAACTTCCTGCATCAATCTCTCACAATATTAATTATAGATGGGGTAGCATCATATCATTTCTCTGATTATTTCAATATGAAACATCATGTGTAATGTGTCCCCAACATCATACTATATTAAAGCAAATTAATACTGCTAATTATTCTGAAATTAATGGCATTTATACAATTGTAATATATGTATTCACACAAATACAGCATGTTCTACACCTCCAACAAATTTTGCATGCATGAATCTGGTCTATGGTCCATCTGAAATAAAAATAAGTGTTATTAATCATTTCTTTTTAGGTCCACAAATATTCTTAAAAACACAGAGGCTAAGACATTTTATGCTTTCAAAATACATATATATATATATATATATATATATATATATATATATATATATATATATATATATATATATATATATACACACATTCATTTCTATGCAGTATCTTGTATTTATCATCTTTTAGCTCCATCTGGAAAAACAGAAAATATGTTATATATATATATATATATTTCAAACATGGGATTATTACAATTTCCATTCAATCTATTACAGATTTGAATTTATTTTTCATGTATATATTCAATACAGCAATTACCCCTTTAATATAATATGTCCCGGCTCAATATATATACATATATGGGTTATTTGAATTATTTCAAACACACACATGAACATTTTTGCATCATTCCTTTTTCAAGAATAATATATTTTTATTTAGGCTATATAGGGATTGTAAATGCTAATTTGTCTGTTCTCTGCACATGGAAACTTCACAGGGGACAATTTACACGTGGCTGTCAACAGTCATTTCTTCAACCAACACTGCTCCTCCCCAGAATATTATCCTACCTTAAAGAAAATTTCCAGACACTTCGTCTTCACTCACTGCATGGGGTAAAGAGTGCTCTGAAGTTTGCACTTCCTAATTAAGGAGCAAATGTTTTAGTGTCAGAAGGAAACTTTAATTACAATCTGGTATGGACTTCATTTTCACACCCTAGCTAGAAATGTCTCTTTTGAAATGATCTCTATGTCCTGTGTAATTGAAAGAAGTGGGGAGGACTGACTATGGGTTTTAAATCAATCATTTACATCAGAATTGCTATTTTACAGCACATCTGATAAAATAGACGGCCTCATATATACATACATCCTTTTTATATTATTTTCATATATATATATATATATATATATATATATATATATATATATATATATATATATATATATATATTAGTATATATACAAATATGTGATTAACCTGTACCCTGACAGATACATAAATTCAGGACATGAATTTGCTGTATTCATGCATAAGGCTATGATGATGATGTTTTAATCAAAAGCACAGACTTTGAAAAACACATCACAGAGCTTAAACATGTCCTCAGCCAACTTAAAAGGGCAGATGTCAAATGTCCCTACAAAATGCTCAATGGTGCCGCTCTCGTGTAAACTTCTTGGGACATGAAGTTACTTCTGAAGGGTTAAGTCCTCAGAAGAAAAAGGTAGAAGCTATAATAAATTCTAAGAACCCAACTAACTTAAAGGAACTCAGATCATTCCTGGGTATGACAAATTATTCTCGCAAATTTATTGATAATTATGCAGAATTAGCTAAACCACTGCTACTTCTTCTAAAGAAGTATGTGAAATGGCACTGGAGTGAGACTCAAGAGACAGCCATCACTCAAGCACCTTGCTTAGCATACCCTGAAGGGGGTAAACCTTTCTTCTTAGAGACAGGTTACACAGATATAAGCATGAGTGCTGTTTTATACTAAAAGCATGATAATTTAAGCAAAGTCATTGCTTATGCGAGCAAAACTCTATCCCCAGCAGAAATAAAATTTAGCAATTGCGAAAAAGCCCTCTTATCTACTGTATGGGCTCTACAAAATTTCCGCAGCTATATACAGGGCCAGAAAATGATTGTAGGAATGGCCCACCAGCCTTTGCTATATCTGAAAAGTGAGAGAATAGGAGATGGGAATTTGTCTAATAGTAATCTGTGAGTGGAGAATCACAAAAAAGAGGGCCCCTCCTAGACTGTGGTACTGCAAAGATGGTTACATAGAACAGGACTTGTATTGTGGTTATACTCACAAATAGAGCAGCACCCAGTGTGCTAATTGACGCAGGCTGGAAACTCACAGTGTCCCAGCAAAACTGATCCCAAGGCACTAGTTGTCAGGTGCTAGGAATGACGATTCACGCTCAGGTTTCCATATAATCCAAAATATATTTTATTAAAACAAGTAGTATAAAAACCTTTGGGTATTAGAGTGACCCAAAGTGTATAAAAACAAACAGATTGCAACGCGTTTCTCAGTTTAAAGGGACATGAAACCCAAAACTATTCTTTCATGATTAAGATAGATAATACATTTTTAAACAACTTTCTAATTTACTTCTATTATCTAATTTGTTTCATTCTCTTGGTATCATTTGTTGAAGGAGCAGCAATGCACTACTGGTTTCTAACTGAACACATGGATGAGCCAATCACAATCGGTATATATATGCGGCCACCAATCAGCAGCTAGAATCTATGTTTTTTGCTGCTCCTGAGCTTCTCTAGATAAACCTTTCAGCAAAGGATAGCAAGAGAAGGAAGCAAATTAAATAATAGAAGTAAATTGGAAAGTTGTTTAAAATTGTATTCCCTATCTGAATCCTGAAAGAAAAATTTGGGGTTTCATGTCCCTTTAAGTTAGCTGTTTCCTCATGCATCTGTTTAAATCAAGGAAGCACTGGCTTTAAAATCTTAACTAACCTCCTAAACTCCTCCCACTACCTGTCTAAGCAGGTGTTGTCAATTATTAAAATCAATTGACTCCCATAAGTTAACCCCCAGGTGTATAAACCAAAACATATACAAAGTTGTTCAAAAAATATAACATGAAATATTTTACATTTGATGTTAAAGACAAACAAGTATAACATTGGAAATCTAAAAACATTTGATGTTAGAGTCCCTGATATCACATAATCTCAACTTATCAGACTTCTAATCTTTATCTAGAAATGTGCGATCCATATAGACCAGCATAGCTGAATCACTACCTATTTAAAACATTCATATGTATTCTGAAAAGTATTTGATAGTAGAGGCAGCTGACCATAAACATGACCATTGACACACATTTCAAATTGTCATTCCCCCTCTCTGTTCATGCTACTGTTTATTTGTTTTTATATATATATATATATATATATATATATATATATATATATATATATATATATATATATATATATATATATATAATATTATACATGATGTAAAATCTTAAGTCTATATATATATTCATTGTTTCATAAACTCCATTTTCAATCCAATGAGATATAAAACGTAATTCTATCATCTTTATCTCAAAAAGCCCTATTGAACTTCCAATCAAACTCGCATCAAGTGGTATATAACCCTTTATTTTAAGGCTCCCTTTTTCATGGTGAGAGTGTCCGCCATCAGGATTATTGACCCAACACTCTTACCCCTAAGTAAACACTTACTGATTAGTACATGTTCATCCCTTAATTTGGTTCATTTAAAAATAAAAGACATTTTATTTGGCGTTAAAACGCTGAATCTTGTTATGTGTGTGTTTTATATTTTTTGAACAACTTTGTATATGTTTGGGTTTATACACCTGGGGGTTAACTTATTGGAGTCAAGTGATTTTAATAATTTACAACACCTGCTTAGACAGGTAGTGGGAGGAGTTTAGGAGGTTAGTTAAGATTTAAAAGCCAGTGCTTCCTTGATGTGAACAGATGCCTGAGGAAACAGCTATCTTAAGCTGAGAAACGCTTTGTAATCTGTTTGTTTTTATACACCTTGGGTCACACTAATACCCAAAGGTTTTTATACTACTTGTTTTAATAAAATATATTTTGGATTATATGGAAACCTGAGCATGAATCGTCATTCCTAGCACCTGACAACTAGTGCCTTGGGATCAGTTTTGCTGGGACACTGAGTTCCCAGCCTGCGTCAATTAGCACACTGGGTGCTGCTCTATTTGTGAGTATAACCACAATACAAGTCCTGTTCTATGTAACCATCTTTGGATTACCACACTAGGAGGTGCCCTCTTCTTTGTGATTCTCCACTCACAGATTCCTGGCTTTGTTCTACTATCAGAGAGGAGCTGCTGTGACTACATAAGAAGGAGGCTATTTGCCTGATATCGGATTTATTTATACAGAAGGATTTATCTGGACATTTCAGACTGGAGGTCCAATACCCTTAAAGGACACAGATAAGACATATTGCTATAGTGCATTTTTTATTTTATATTGTACATACCTCTGTCCCATGGTTTACAACAGTCAATATATAGATATACATAACTATATTATTTGATCAGATATACTGGTTGATATAGTTCTATTATATAGATCACTTATATATAGCGCCCCCTAGAGTTGGGCACGATTGTGTTTTGGAATTTGTCTAATAGCCGCATAACAGCTTGGACTCTTTCCTTACAAGGCTGGCCTTTAGAAATTCCCTACAAGCAGAATAAAAGGAATCCAGTCACACAAGGGTTGCTGAGCTCCATGACTGTACTGTCAAGGATCATGGGGAAGGGTTATTAGCAGATGATTTCTTGGAGGAACAATTGCTTTCCCCATATAAAATATACAATATGGACCATTGCCAAACATTGCCTTGGGTATATGTTGATGGTTGTTCTTACCATGTCACTATTGATAATGAGCGCAGATTAGTCGCCAGTATTAGTATAACTTGGGCAAATGGATTCCCAGATATTTCTGTAGGTTTCAACATTGGACCAAGATCCAGTCAAGTTGCAGAACTCACTGCTATTCTAAAAATCATTAAGATGGCTATTGAACAGGGTATTTATGAATTTGTGATCATTACTGACTCAAATTACATGCGTGACAGTTTTGTTGAATACCTGCCAAATTGGAAAAGAAATGGGATGCAGAAAAATAACAACAAACCAGTCAAACATGGCAAGTTGTTCTGCTAGATTGATAATCTAGTGGTGTCCAATGGGTTAACCATACACTGGAAAAAGACCAAGGGTCATTCCAGGATTCTAGGTCCTAATAAGGAAGGCAATGATCTTGCGGATTCATTAGCCAAAAAAGGAGCCATAACTGGAGAACTCCTTAATATTGACCACTTAATGGGTGCAATTCAGGTAGAAGCCATTCCCAGAAACCAGGCTAAACAACAGAGTGAGCCTAACTTGGTACAATGGAGTCAGGATTCTCCTAGTGAGGACCTGATCTAGTCAAAAAGAAGACCCCATTGTAGGCATCTTCTATAAACACATAGAAGATCCTGAAAGCAACCCCATCTCAAAAGAGAACGGTATTGGCAAGGAAGATCTTAAAATATTAATGAAGTCCAGATCACAATTCAAGCTACAGGATGGTTTGTTAATTAGAACCTCCAAAACTGGCATCCAGCAATGGGTGGTACCTACAAAGTTCAGAGGTCTTGTGCTTCAACATGCCCATGATGCTCCCACATCTGGCCATCGTGGTGCCAAATTAACATATGAAATATTACGTAACTATGCCTTCTGGCTGCATATGTTGAAGGATGTTCAAACCTACTGTCAAGGTTGTTTAATCTGTCCACAGTTCCAACCCACTGCACCAACGCATAGAGCGCCATTGAAGAAAAGGGGGATGGCAATGCCATGGTAAGATATACAAATTGATTTTATTGGTCCAGTAACAAGGTCATCAAGAGGTAACAAATACATGTTGACAGTAACGTGCCTATTCACTAAATGGGTAGAGTGCATCAGTGCACCTAACAATAGTGCGGAAACATGTGCAGCTTTGCTCATCAACCATGTGTTTTCCAGATTTGGTTTGCCCCAAAGAATCGAATCCGATCGGGGGAACCCACTTCACTTGTGAAGTGATGACCAAAATGTGGAAAATACTAGGGGTCAAAAGAAAGCTCCATATTGCATATAGAGCTGCCTCAAGTGGTGGTATAGAACGTTACAAAAAATCCTGAAAATCCTCAAAACATTTGTGAGTGAAACGGGTAAAGACTGGGATGTAAAATTACCTCTAGTCCTAATGGCATTAAGAGCAACTCCAACTAGTGCTACTAAGATGTAACCTTTTGAATTGATGACTGGTAGAAGAATGGTTCTACCTCAGCATCTACTGTACCGTACATCAGACCAGAACTTGATAAACGCTGCCAATATGCATCAGTATGTGGAGAACTTAAGGAAGCACCTGCAATATGCCTTTTCATTTACTCAAAGGAACATAGAGAAAGCTGCAACTGCCACTAAAATCTATTATGATCTCAAAACGTCTAAGAAGGAATATGAAATAAATGATAAAGTTTATCTTTATAACTTTGGAAGAGATCAGGTTAAGGAGAAGAAATATCTTTCATCATGAAGGGTCCTTTTGTCATTACTGACAAAATATCTCCAGTTGCCTATAAGATTAGGATACCTAAAAATTATACCTTTATGGATAAATGGGTCCATATTAATCAGTTGCAAGTGTGCCATCCTAGATCCCAACTATAAGTCATAAAGGGAGAATGAAGTGTCATGTCCCCCAATGCACTAAAGAAATATTGTAATTTAAAGATGCCTAGCTAATGAGCATAAGGGCTCAAAAATAATGCACTCTCTTCATAGAAGGCTGTCTATAATGCATACTGTCAGCACACTCACCAAGTACCAATGACTTTAAGCCAATTCAAATACATGTGTCCTATATCTATTTAAAATTGGAAGGGGGAAATATGTCAGGGTATCTGTAATGTCAATATATAATATATATATATAATAAGTATACAATCTATCAAATATTAAATTTGAAAATGTTTATTTTATTACTGGACACATTCTATGTATTGCAATTCTGAGGTCATGAGACATTAGATGCCTAGCTGACCACAATTCAATCCTCACCCACTCAATATGCAAAATTACACAGGAGAGAACAAAGGATTTAGACCATTGTATAAATAAGTCCAGTGGGCCACTTCAAATTAAATATTAGCATTTTGAAACCCTCAGATGTGTAGGTCCATATATGGAGTTTCCTGCCCAAAATGGAGAATAGATTTACAGACCCCCTCACTGCTCAATACAGAGAAATGTCTATAAAAACCCTTTTGGTGAAAGATATGCATCACTAAAGCCAGGAATAGTAATTAGCACAGACCTGTCAATTGCCACTGAGCCAACTAAATACACATAAGACAGCTGAACTCATGTTTACCTACAGACATTTGGGAATGCTGTGCCTAAATATTCATAATAATTTAAAATACACAGATCATATTAAAACATATACAGTATATATATATATATATATATATATATATATATATATATATATATATATATATATATATATATATATATATATATATATATATGTATTGATCTGGGACATACTATATTGGATAAATGCCTGCTGTATTGAATCATATCTGCATTAATAGATGTATAAATGTTTGACATTTTTAACAACATTATTTCTTTCATTTCAGACCTACATCTGGTTTTTCATACATTCAAAATTATTAGAAACGTGAAATATACTGTATTCATTTAAGATACAATACAATGCCAGGATGTTGAATGCTATGATTCTGTAAACTGGTTAAACAATGAGCTGCTTATTAATATGATTACTAGAAATATACTTATGTTTCATATTAAAATAATCAGAGAAAATGGCATTATATATTACCATATATGTTGGCCAGATAAGTTTATTAATACTGGAAAATTATAGTAAATAAAATAAATATTTTATAGGTTAGATAATTGAACTGCAGCAAAATTTGATGGAGACTACATTTGTGATTGTCTGCTTCCCCCTAGGGGATTAAAAAAAATGGTATAACAGCCAGATGGATCGACTACTAGAACATATGCAAATCCATATGAACCAATGAGAGGGACAATCTCCGAGGGCCAATGGAAAGACAGCTCCGTTAAGGGCCTATCGAATTCAGATCACAGATGATTAGAATAAGAAAAGGGGGGTATATCATATGATATAACCTCATGCAAGGAGAGAAAAAAAAATGAAGTCTTTTTGTCTGCTAACTTTTGACTGACAACTTTGCTGACACTATGATGATGAACATTTTGTGGCAAATTTAAAAGTTGATCCAATTTTCCCTCCCCCCTGTATTATGTGACAGTCATCAGTCAATAATAAAATGCATATATCTACAAACTGTGCACGTTTGCATATGCTTAGCAGGAGGTGGAGCCTCAGAACATTTGCATATAAAAATACTTGTGCTCGTTTTAAAAATGGATGTATAACGGATCTTTTTTAATTGTATGATTTATCTGAATCATGAAACTTTCATTTTGACTTTAGTGGCCCTTTAACCATGGACAAAGTCTACTCAAGTTTTTTTAAGTTTTTTTTATTTTCAAATAAAACTTTATTGAATTCTGTAATTGACATTACATTTAATTCTACGATACAGTACAGCAACAGATTTGTAGTAACATGGATATATAATATATGAAAAGCAATATTAAGAAACAAGTGATGTTGCGATCAACACCAACTATGCATACAGGGTAGTCATGATGAGGTGCGTAATTACTCAAGAATTTGTATTGTTTAAAAAGATAGATAATCCCTTTATATTAATATACTTTTTACCCCTGTGATTTACTTGTATCTAAGTCTCTTCAGACTGCCCCCTTATTTCAGTTCTTTTGACAGACTTGTATTTTAGCAAATCAGTGCTGACTCACAAATAACTCCAGGGGAGTGAGCACAATGTTATCTATATGACACACATTTTGAGACTATTAACCCTAAACTACTGTGGGCCAGATTACGAGTGGAGTCCAAACATTTGCAAGTGAGTGATAAGGGGTTTATCACAGGGGTTTCTGCTCATCAGACTTATAAAGGCTTGAAGATATGAGATCTCTGGTGTTAAAAAAAAATGTCAGCCAAAGCAATTTTACATTGATTCATACATATACATGTCTAAAGATGTATATGTACTGTATGTATTTACCGTAAATATTTCACATTCCTATGTTCTACACATAGCAGTTTATGTTCTAAGTATATATACCTATATATAATCATGTATATATCTAGGTATAGATCTATATTGTACCAAAATACCATTAGATACAGTATAGGTAGAAATATGAATTTTATGAATAAATAGAACTTATTCTTGTATGTGATGAACACTGGAATGTGATATATTCATATTTTCATGTTGGGTTAGTGCACATGAGAATATGCAATCAGGTTTGCACGAGAGTGGGGTGTTTTTTCCACATTATTTTCTCCATTAACTTCTATTGGGAATACATGAACGTGTACGTGATATTCTAACTTCGGCTTTTTGCACTCGTCAGGTTAGTACTATTGAACGCAAAACCTACTTCTAGTGCAATTGCCGCTCAAGTGGGAGCGTTAATTAGTGCTCAATTTGTAATCTGTCCCTGTTTGTTTAACCCTGCAGAAGGGTCAAATAAACACACAGTAGAAATGTTGCTCGTAACCTGCAGAGCACTGCTGTTTGGATTAGCTGAGGTCTCTGCTTGGGACCAGCAGTGCTCCGCAAGTCTCGAGCGGCACTTCTATTGTGTTTGACCTTTTTGCATATATATATATATATATATATATATATATATATATATATATATATATATATATATATATATATATATATATATATATATATATATATATATATATATACTCTATATATACTCATAATCATTATATAGAGAAGCATATATATTATAAATATTGGTTATTACTGAGTTACCTTTGAGGGGCCAAAACGAGTTTTGCACCAGAGCCCTTTGTTGTGAGTAGGTCTGCTACTGCTTCATAGCACTTTGGCATAGTCTAATAAAAACTTTAGGTTAAGTATAAGCTAATGCAAGTCAGTGTGATATTCAGAAGATTCTTCCTGGTGTCCTGTAGATCCCTGACTTCCGAAGGCTTCTCTTTAAAAATGTATAGTGAGTAAGTATGATGCTGTTGCAGTAATTGAAAGTCACAAAATCCTGCTGTTAGGCCAAATGCTTTGCTATTTTTTGTAATATTGGATATCGCAATGATTTAGCTCTAGGGAAAATACAGCAAAACACTACTCTGCATGGTACAGAGCAGTAAGTAATGTGATCTGTACCTTTGATATTTACAGCAGTTTCCAACAATTTTCACCATATTTGCTATGTTAAAATTAACAAAATGTTATATTTTGATTTCATGTTTCTAATTAATGTTTTTGCTGTTGTTAAAGTAAAAATGGTGCATACACTGAGTATTATTATTTAAGCAAAGTAATGTTGCAGGGTAAAATGAAAAAAAAAATTAAGTGTCAGAGGAATATGTTTAAAGGGACACTGAACCCAATTTTTTTTCTTTCGTGATTCAGATAAAGCATGACATTTTAAGCAACTTTCTAATTTACTCCTATTATCAAACTTTGGGTTCAGTGTCCCTTTAATGACCAACTAGATTTGATTTAGGTGCATTTTTATTTTAAAGGGACATGAAACCCAAATGTTTCTTTCCTTTTTCAGATATAATATACAATTTTAAAAAACTTTCCAATTGACTTCTATTATCTAATTTTCTTTGTTCTCTTAGTATCCTTTGGTGAAAAGAATACCTAGGTAGGCTCGGCAGCTGGGAGCTAGCTGCTGATTGGTAGCTGCACATATATGCCTCATGTGATTGGCTTATATATGTGATCAGCTTGCTCCCAGTAGTGAATTGCTGCTACTTCAACAAAGGATACTAAGAGAATTAAGCAAAATTTATAATAAATTGGAAAGTTGTTTGAAATTATATGTTCTACCTGACCTTCGTTTCACTTTAAGGTCACAATCCTCTTTCTTTAGATAGCAATATATCTTAAAAAGTGCTGGGAATACAAAATGTACCTCTGGAAGTTCGAAGTGGTGACACTTCTTAAAATAAATGCAGGCATCTATATATAATTAATGTAGAGTAAGGTCAAGGATGTTTTCCCTAGTGAATTAACTTTTTTTAAAAACAAAATTGCCCTAAAATAAGCAGACTTAATATATATACTCAGTTTCAATGACCAAAATTTGAATTGTACAGATACTGAATTATCAAATGAATTGATATATATATATATATATATATATATATATATATATATATATATATATATATATATATATTTATATATAAAACAGGGTAAAGTCCCCTTTTTGTACAGCCAAGGTGAGATGAAAGTAAATCTTTAGAAAGGCACTATATTGGGTATTACTATCTTTATCATCTGGATAAAAAAGTTAATGGGTTTATTTGAGAAGGGAGAAGGGGACCTTTATTGTAGTCTCCCGTCATGCTATAATATTAACCTTAAAATAAAATAAAACATTATATATATATATATATATAAAAATAAATTCGCACAAGTAGGACGAGAGAAAACTCTTGCTTTAACCAGGGGCTGCTTCAGCGTCTCTCCCGGAGCAAAAGTCGACTAGCCAAACTAGATGTTTGCAGTCTTATTATTAAACAGGATAAAGTCCCCTTTTAGGTGTACAGCCAAGGTGAGATGAAAGTAAATCTTTAGAAAGGCCCTTAAAGCACTGTAGCAGAGAAGTATAAAAATGCATAACTTTATTGAAGTTGTTTAAAAACACACAGCAGTGAGATGCAATGCAGTGACCAGGAGACGTAGGTACTAACGGAGGATGATGTCAACTGACGCGTTTCATGCCTTACTGGTGCTTTGTCAAAGATTGGTAGAGAGGGGAGAGGTATCTACTTATACTCTAAACCATTAAGATTAGGATCCGCCTCTATACTACATATTGGTAATCTCTAATTACATATCACAGTGTTGGTTATACATAAACACAAGAAAACAAAATTAGTTTAACCCCTTAGTGACCGAGGACGTGCAGGGTACGTCTGAAAAAAAAAGGCAGTTAACGCCTGACGACGTACCCTGCACGTCCTCGGCTAAAGTGAGTGCTGGAAGCGATCAAGATCGCTTCCAGGCACTATTACAGTACTGCAGGGATGCCTCGATGTCTGGGCATCCCTGCAGTGCTGTTACGGAGTGCCGGGACCGGAGCGATCACTCCCCCTTGAGTGATCACTTCCGGTTTTGCTCCACGTGGAGCCCGGCAGTGCAGCAGAGCATCGGAAGCGATCGGACACGCTTCCGATGCTCTGCTAGTGTGCTAAGTGCCTCGGTGGGTCGAGGCACTTAGTTAGTGTATTAATAAAATAAAAAATGTAAAAAATGGCGATGCCCGGTGCATCATGGGGCATCTGGGGGTGTCCCTAGCCTGTCTCACCATAGGGGCAAGCTAGGGTCACCCAATCTGAGCCTTCTTAGAAAAAAAAATAATAATAATAAAATCTCGCATTTGTCTGATCATGTCAATATTTGTAAATATTGACTCTGATCAGTGTGGATCTCCCTCCCTCTCCTCACTTGCCATTTTGTTGGAGAAAGAGAGAGACCTGTATTTTAGCAGAGAGAGATTTATTTCTTTTATTTGTTAAAAAATTTAAAATCCAAAGGCTCTTTTCAGAGCCATTAACCCCTAGCTTGCCAGTGATCACTATAAATCACTGGCAGTAGCACAGCTGCACTTTTTTTTGCTGTCTGTGCATTTTTTTAGGGGTTAATTTTTGTTGTTGTATTTTTTTTTAAAAACTCAAAGGCTCCTTTCAGAGCCATTTAGCTAATTTAATTTAATTTAAAGACTATTTAACCCCTAGCTTGCCAGTGATCGCTATACATCATTGGCATTAGCATAGCTGTACTTTTTTGCTGTCTGTGCATTTTTTAGGGGTTAATTTTTGTTGTTGTAATTTTTTAAAAACCTAAACGCTCCTTTCAGAGCCATTTAGCTAATTTAATTTAATTTAAATAGTATTTAACCCCTAGCTTGCCAGTGATCGCTATACATCACTGGCATTAGCATAGCTGTACTTTTTTGCTGTCTGTGAATTTTTTTAGGGGTTAATTTGTGTTGTTGTAATTTTTTAAAAAACCAAAGGCTCCTTTCAGAGCCATTTAGCTAATTTAATTTAATTTAAAGAGTATTTAACCCCTAGCTTGCCAGTGATCGCTATAAATCACTGGCATTAGCATAGCTCTACATTTTTGCTGTCTGTGCATTTTTTTAGGGGTTAATTTTTGTTGTTGTAATTTTTTAAAAACCTAAACGCTCCTTTCAGAGCCATTTAGCTAATTTAATTTGATTTAAAGAGTATTTAACCCCTAGCTTGCCAGTGATCGCTATAAATCACTGGCATTAGCATAGCTGTACTTTTTTTTAAAAAAACCCAAAGGCCATTTAGTTAATTTAATTTAAAGAGTATTTAACCCCTAGCTTGCCAGTGATCGCTATAAATCACTGGCATTAGCATAGCTGTACTTTTTAAAAAAAAAACCCAAAGGCCATTTAGTTAATTTAATTTAAAGAGTATTTAACCCCTAGCTTGCCAGTGATCGCTATAAATCACTGGCATTAGCATAGCTGTACTTTTTTTAAAAAAAACCCAAAGGCCATTTAGTTAATTAATTAATTTTGGTTTTCTGTGACAGATACAAAAATGTCACAGAAAAGATATAGTGTTGAGGAGGCGTATGCCATCCTTGCGTCAGAGTCAGATGCCTCTATGTCTGACTCAGACCCCAATTTTGACCCTGCCATATGCTCAGATACATCATTAGATGCAGTCTCAACTGATAGTGATGTATCTGTGGCTGCTAGCCCCCCTGCCAGCCCCCCTGCTAGCCCCCCTGCCAGCCCCCCTGCTAGAAGGAGGCGTGTTGCTGCCATTGCCGCTGAAGAGTGGGTAACGCCTCATCTCCAGAGGCCAGATATCCCACCCTTCACAGCAAATGCTGGCATAAATATAGATGTGGCAGGTTTTAGCCCCCAACAGTTTCTGGAGGTGTTTCTGGGTGATGATGTATTGGGGAACATTGTCGCCCAAACTAATTTATATGCCCATCAGTACCGTGCTGCAAAGCCTGAAACATATTTGGCAAAGCAGCAATGGGCCCCCATCAATGTGCCAGAATTTAAAAAATTCTGGGCATTGACTATGCTGATGGGCATCATAAAGAAACCCTCCGTTCGCTCCTACTGGAGCAGTAGCCCCATCTGCTCTACCCCCATTTTCTCCCAGAGTATGTCGAGGCAGAGATATGAAATGATTCTTCATTTCATGCACTTCAGCGACAACAGCCTGTGCCCCCCTAGGGAGCATCCCCAATTTGACAGGCTGTATAAAATCCGCCCCCTGATTACCCACTTTTCTGCCAGGTTTGCAGAGGCTTATACACCTGGAAGGAATATATGCGTTGATGAATCCCTGATGAAGTATAAGGGAAGGCTGGGATTCAAGCAGTATATTCCTTCCAAGCGCTCCAGGTATGGGGTAAAGGTGTATAAGCTCTGTGAGAGCGAGACTGGGTATACTCAGGCCTTCCGGGTGTATGAGGGAAAGGATAGCCACCTTGACCCTCCAGGTTGCCCAGAACATATGGGAACCACTGGCAAGATTGTCTGGGACCTGATATTACCCCTAATGAACAAAGGGTATCACTTGTACTTAGACAATTTTTATACAAGTGTCCTTTTGTCCAAGCTACTGTATTGCTTTGATACAGTAGCTTGCGGTACTATTAAAAAGAACCGCAAAGGTTTCCCAGGACAACTTGTACGCACCCGGCTACGAAGGGGGGAGACCTCTGCTCTGCGCCAAGAGGAGCTGTTGGCACTGAAGTACAGAGACAAGAAGGATGTATACCTTCTTACCACCATCCACACAGAGAGGACGGTGGCGGTCTCTGTACGTGGCAGAGCTGAGATCATAAGGAAGCCAGTGTGCATCAAATCTTATAACCGGCATATGGGTGGGGTTGATCTGGCAGATCAGCTGCTGCAGCCCTACCTAATTATGCGGAAGACAAGGGCCTGGTACAAAAAGGTTGCAATTTACCTAATGCAGATTGCAACCCACAACGCTTTTTTGTTGTTCAAAAAAGCAAACCCCGGAATGAAACTGACTTTTTTACAATTTCAGCTCCAGATCATTTCGGGGATTTTGTACCATGATGCACCTGCTCCCCGGGCGGTGATGGGAGAGAGCAGAGTTGGGGCTACTCATTTTATTTTTAAAATCCCCCCTACTGCCGCAAAGCAGAGACCACAAAAAAAATGCAGAGTCTGTACCAAGAGGGGGCAGAGAAGGGACACTGTATATCACTGTCCTGATTGCCCTGGACAGCCTGGACTCTGCATTGGGGACTGCTTCAAGCGGTACCATACAATGGTCAATTTTTAAAAAATAAATAAATTTGCTGTTATTTTTTTTTTGTTATGTTTACTGTTAAATTTTTTGTTATTTTTTTACTTTTAATGTGCCAGATTTTTACATTTCACTAATATATTTTTTTTTCTAAAATGGGGCTGTTCTTTTTTTTTTTTTTACAAAAACCCCTGTCAAACCTATGCATGGGGACATAGGTGTACTCAGGGTGCCTAGCAGAAAACTTTTAATGTGCCAGATTTTTACATTTCACTAATATATTTTTTTTTCTAAAATGGGGCTGTTCTTTTTTTTTTTTTTACAAAAACCCCTGTCAAACCTATGCATGGGGACATAGGTGTACTCAGGGTGCCTAGCAGAAAACAACCTGTAGTATTTTTTTTGCACTAACTTACAACAGTCTCTCCTAAATCATAGTCAAAAAGCAATGTGTGTGTAAAAATGAAAATTGAAAAAATGCCACCATACACTTTCTCCAATTTTTTTAGCTAAAACAGTTACTTCAAATGCATCAAAGCACACCATATACAATACCTTGGGGTGTCAACATTTCAAAAATATGCACATTCATGGCAATAAATAAAAGTGGGGTTTACAATAGGCCCCAAACTAAAGATAGGCCTATCAGAAGAAATACTCTCACTTAATAACTAAAATCACAAGTCATAAAATTGTAACATAACCTTCCCAAAATCCTGGCAAACCTATGCATGGGGGGCATAGGTGTACTCAGGGTGCCTAGCAGAAAACAACGTGAAGTATTTTTTTGCACTAACTTACAACAGTCTCTCCTAAATCATAGTCAAAAAGCAATGTGTGTGTAAAAATGAAAATTGAAAAAATGCCACCATACACTTTCTCCAATTTTTTTAGCTAAAACAGTTACTTCAAATGCATCAAAGCACACCATATACAATACCTTGGGGTGTCAACATTTCAAAAATATGCACATTCATGGAAACAAATAAATTGGGGTATGTTAAAATACCCCCAAAAAGACAATAGGCAAAGAAAATATGTTAAATGTGAAAAAAAAAATCACAAACGCATGTTGGACATTTGGCATTACACCCCCCGAACAAGCCAAGAAACTTATGCATAGGTGGTATCACTGTACTCAGAAGATGTTGGTGAACACATATTGGGGTCTTCTTTGGCAGTAACACATAACAGGAGCTGAGAATTCATGTCTAAAGTACAATGTGTGTGAAAAATAACACACAAAAAATGACTGCCTAATAGTTTGACAAAGAATTAGTGCATGGAAAGTGTTAAAATACCAGCATTTGAAATACCCTAGGGTGTCTACTTTTCAAAAATATATGGTTTGATGGGGGTAAATTACATTGGCCGGCTTCAGAAATGTCCTACATAAGACATGGGTGCATGGGATGTGAAAATTCCAAGTTGAAAAACTGGAATGCGCCCCCTAAAAATAAGGCCTTTTAGCCCCCAGAGAACCCAACACACCTATACATGGGTGGTATCACTGTACTCAGGAGATGTTGTTGAATACATATTGAGGTTTTTTTTGGCAGTAACACATAACAGGGACTGAGAATATATGCCTAAAGTACAACGTGTGTGAAAAATAACACAAAAAAAATGACTACCCAAAAGTTTGACAAAGACTAGTGGTTGAAATAGTGCATGGAAAGTGTTAAAATACCAGCATTTGAAATACCCTAGGGTGTCTACTTTTCAAAAATATATGGTTTGATGGGGGTAATTTACATTGGCCGGCTTCAGAAATGTCCCAAATAGGACATGGGTGCATGATGACAGATGTGAAAATTCCAAGTTGAAAAACTGTAATGCGCCCCCTAAAATTAAGGCCTTTTAGCCCCCAGAGAACCCGACACACCTATACATGGGGGG
The DNA here is from genome assembly GCF_027579735.1 of Bombina bombina. Lineage (NCBI taxonomy): Eukaryota > Metazoa > Chordata > Amphibia > Anura > Bombinatoridae > Bombina > Bombina bombina. The sequence goes on from NC_069503.1 coordinate 998,191,782, forward strand.
TATCACTGTACTCAGGAGATGTTGTTGAATACATATTGAGGTTTTTTTTGGCAGTAACACATAACAGGGACTGAGAATATATGCCTAAAGTACAATGTGTGTGAAAAATAATGCAAAAAAATGACTACCTAAAAGTTTGACAAAGACTAGTGGTTGAATTAGTGCATGGAAAGTGTTAAAATACCAGCATTTGAAATACCCTAGGGTGTCTACTTTTCAAAAATATATGGTTTGATGGGGGTAATTTACATTGGCCGGCTTCAGAAATGTCCCAAATAGGACATGGGTGCATGATGACAGATGTGAAAATTCCAAGTTGAAAAACTGGAATGCGCCCCCTAAAATTAAGGCCTTTTAGCCCCCAGAGAACCCGACACACCTATACATGGGGGGTATCACTGTACTCAGGAGATGTTGTTGAATACATATTGAGGTTTTTTTTGGCAGTAACACATAACAGGGACTGAGAATATATGCCTAAAGTACAATGTGTGTGAAAAATAATGCAAAAAAATGACTACCTAAAAGTTTGACAAAGACTAGTGGTTGAATTAGTGCATGGAAAGTGTTAAAATACCAGCATTTGAAATACCCTAGGGTGTCTACTTTTCAAAAATATATGGTTTGATGGGGGTAATTTACATTGGCCGGCTTCAGAAATGTCCCAAATAGGACATGGGTGCATGATGACAGATGTGAAAATTCCAAGTTGAAAAACTGTAATGCGCCCCCTAAAATTAAGGCCTTTTAGCCCCCAGAGAACCCGACACACCTATACATGGGGGGTATCACTGTACTCAGGAGATGTTGTTGAATACATATTGAGGTTTTTTTTGGCAGTAACACATAACAGGGACTGAGAATATATGCCTAAAGTACAATGTGTGTGAAAAATAATGCAAAAAAATGACTACCTAAAAGTTTGACAAAGACTAGTGGTTGAATTAGTGCATGGAAAGTGTTAAAATACCAGCATTTGAAATACCCTAGGGTGTCTACTTTTCAAAAATATATGGTTTGATGGGGGTAATTTGCATTGTCCGGCTTCAGAAATGTCCCAAATAGGACATGGGTGCATGATGACAGATGTGAAAATTCCAAGTTGAAAAACTGGAATGCCCCCCCTAAAATTAAGGCCTTTTAGCCCCCAGAGAACCCGACACACCTATACATGGGGGGTATCACTGTACTCAGGAGATGTTGTTGAATACATATTGAGGTTTTTTTTGGCAGTAACACATAACAGGGACTGAGAATATATGCCTAAAGTACAATGTGTGTGAAAAATAATGCAAAAAAATGACTACCTAAAAGTTTGACAAAGACTAGTGGTTGAATTAGTGCATGGAAAGTGTTAAAATACCAGCATTTGAAATACCCTAGGGTGTCTACTTTTCAAAAATATATGGTTTGATGGGGGTAATTTACATTGGCCGGCTTCAGAAATGTCCCAAATAGGACATGGGTGCATGATGACAGATATGAAAATTCCAAGTTGAAAAACTGGAATGCGCCCCCTAAAATTAAGGCCTTTTAGCCCCCAGAGAACCCGACACACCTATACATGGGGGGTATCACTGTACTCAGAAGTTGTTGTTGAACACATATTGAGGTGTTTTTGGTCAGTAACATATAACAGGAACTGAGAATCCATGCCTAAAGTACAATGCGTGTGAAAAATAACACACCAAAATGACTACCCAAAAGTTTGACAAAGACTGGTGGTTGAATTAGTGCATGCAAAGTGTTAAAATACCAGCATTTGAAATACCCTAGGGTGTCTACTTTTTAAAAATATATGGTTTGATGGGGGTAATTTGCATTGTCCGGCTTCAGAAATGTCCCAAATAGGACATGGGTGCATGACGACAGATGTGAAAATTCCAAATTAAAAAACTGGAATGCGCCCCCTAAAAATAAGGCCTTTTAGCCCCCAGAGAACCCAACAGACCTATACATGGGTGGTATCACTGTACTCAGGAGATGCTGCTGAAGACATATTGGGGTGTTATTTGGCAGTAACCCTTAACGTTCTCAGTAAATGTATTCTTGAATTGCTATTTTGTCAAAAAATCACAATTTTTTTTTTTTTTTTTTCAAACTTTGGCATAGATTGGTGGTAAAATAGTTGCATGGAAAGAGTCAAAATACTCCATGTTTAATACCTTAGGTTGTGTTCTTTTAAAAAATATATATATGTGAAGGGTTAATCAGGGATTCCTGACAGATATCAGTGTTCCAATGTAACTATCGCTAATTTTTTTAAAAATTTTTTGGAAATAGCAAAGTGCTACTTGTACTTATTGCCCTATAACTTGCAAAAAAAGCAAAGAACATGTAAACATTGAGTATTTCTAAACTCAGGACAAAATTTAGAAACTATTTAGCATGGGAGTTTTTTGGTAGTTGTTGAAGTGTAGGAGATTTTGAGAGTCAAAGTTAAAAAAGTGTGTTTTTTTCAATTTTTTCCTCATATTTTATAAAAATTTTTATAGTAAATTATAAGATATGATGAAAATAATGGTATCTTTAGAAAGTCCATTTAATGGCGAGAAAAACGGTATATAATATGTGTGGGTACAGTAAATGAGTAAGAAGAAAATTACAGCTAAACACAAACACCGCAGAAATGTAAAAATAGCCTTGGTCCCAAACGGACAGAAAATGGAAAAGTGCTGCGGTCATTAAGGGGTTAAAAACACTATGCATCTTGTTATCAACATTAGGCAGTTTGTAGCTATTTGTAGCAATATATTTTCAGAATGGCACAAAACAGTTAGCTAGACCATAACAGAGTATAATAAAGTGACAAAATAACAAAATAGCAAAATCTAGTAGAGTAAAATAGAAGGGGTTAAGAAAGTGAACTACAATTGTATTAGTATAACTAAACCCACAAGGCCAGTGTTATATTCATGATCTTTATTGGGGTAGTGTCTGGATGTTTATATTTTTTTTAATTATATTACTGTAAACTTTTGCTCCCCAAACTCTACTTAGAAACTCAAAATGTTAAATTTCATTAAAGAAACCTTGTTGAAAAACAAGAATAATACATAAAAACAGTAGATAGCAACCTGATCAAAAGTGCAGAATATAGTGCTTTAGAATCTATCTATCTATCTATCTATCTATCTATCTATCTATCTATCTATCTATCTATCTGTCTGTCTGTCTGTCTGTCTGTCTGTCTGTCTGTCTGTCTGTCTGTCTGTCTGTCTGTCTGTCTGTCTGTCTGTCTATCTATCTATCTATCTATCTATATATATATATATATATATATCATATCAGCTTAGAGGATATAAATAATCCTTTTTTGCATAAATCAAATTTGTTTAAGATAAGGCTAAAACCTCAATTACAAAAACAGAAATTAGGTGAATTACTTTCTAGGGGAGTATTAGGAACATGATTTATTGGTGATGGCTATTGTAATGCAGTCAAAAGAGGGTTAAGAGGAATAAAATAGACATGCAAACGTATTGTTAATAACTGGCATATATATTTTATCTACTTGGTTTGCTTTATGAAACTATTTCATTTTTGAAGAGAATAGAGGGAGAGAAAGTAAGGAACATGATGTTAAGAAAATGATACTTGGACACATATAACACAGGACTAACAGTTAACTTAAAGTTTAGTTAAATATTTATTTGCCCTGATATAGGTCTATGCCCATCTTGAATTTTTACCTTTAGGTTCTTTAGTACCCAAGTTAAAAATCCATTGGACTTCTGTATCTAAGAGGTTCCTAAATCTGTTGCCTCCTCTGTTGTTTTTTGGTACAAACCAATTGCTTGAAATATAAATGCCTTTTTATTATTAGTTGCATCCCCATGTTTGGAATAATTTTTAGCTACTGGAGTTTTCAGTGGGTCTCGTTTAAGAGAGGTAAGATGTTCACAAATTCTGTCTCTTAAAAAAATGACTAGTACACCCTGTGTAAAAAATGACTAGTACACCCTGTGTAAAAAATGACTAGTACACCCTGTGTAAAAAATGACTAGTACACCCTGTGTAAAAAATGACTAGTACACCCTGTGTAAAAAATGACTAGTACACTCTGTGTAAAAAAGGACTAGTACACCCTGTGTAAAAAATGACTAGTACACCCTGTGTACTGTTGTTTACAAATTTGGGATGTGATCAAATGGATGGTATATCAGGAACAGCAATCTAACCTGTAGTTTATGTCATAACATTTACCTGAAGTTGTGGAGGTGAAAGAATCTCCCACTAAACAGTATTGGCATACATTACAGGGATGTTTTTCACACTTAAAAAATCCTTTATTCGATAACCATGTTTCCTTTGATGTTTGTTTTTATAAACATATTGGGTTACTTTACTTCCTATTGTTGGGGCTTTTCTGTATACAAATTTAACGCCTTCGTCTAGGCATTCATTAAGTTTGTCATCTAGTCTAAGAATTTCTAAGTTCCTATTCACAATCGGCTAGATTTAGAGTTGGGCGGTAGCCGTCAAAACCAGCGTTAGAGGCTCCTAACGCTGGTTTTTACCGCCCTCTGGTATTTGGAGTCAGTCAGGAAAGGGTCTAACGCTCACTTTACAGCCGCGACTTTTCCATACCGCAGATCCCCCTACGCCATTTGTGTATCCTATCTTTTCAATGGGATCTTTCTAACGCCGGTATTTGGAGTCGTGGCTGAAGTGAGCGTTAGAAATCTAACGACAAAACTCCAGCCGCAGAAAAAAGTCAGTAGTTAAGAGCTTTCTGGGCTAACGCCGGTTTATAAAGCTCTTAACTACTGTGCTCTAAAGTACACTAACACCAATAAACTACCTATGTACCCCTAAACCGAGGTCGCCTCAAATTGCCAACACTCTATTAAATTTTTTAACCCCTAATCTGCCGCTCCGTACACCGCCGCCAGCTAAATTATCCCTATGTACCCCTAATCTGCTGCCCCTAATACCGCCGACACCTATATTATATTTATTAACCCCTAATCTGCCCCCCCAACGTCACCACACCTACCTACACTTATTAACCCCTAATCTGCCGAGCGGACCGCACCGCTACTATAATAAAGTTATTAACCCTTAATCCGCCTCACTCCCGCCTCAATAACCCTATAATAAATAGTATTAACCCCTAATCTGCCCTCCCTAACATCGCCGACACCTAACTTCAAGCATTAACCCCTAATCTGCCAACCGGACCTCACCGCTACTATAATAAATTTTTTAACCCCTAAAGCTAATTCTAACCCTAACCCTAAAACCCCCCTAAGTTAAATATAATTTTTATCTAACGAAATAAATTAACTCTTATTAAATAAATTATTCCTATTTAAAGCTAAATACTTACCTGTAAATAAATCCTAATATAGCTACAATATAAATTAAAATTATATTGTAGCTATTTTAGGATTAATATTTATTTTACAGGCAACTTTGTAATTATTTTAACCAGGTACAATAGCTAAAATAGTTAAAATAATTACAAAATTACCTGTAAAATAAATCCTAACCTAAGTTACAATTAAACCTAACACTACACTATCAATAAATTAATTAAATACAATACCTACTAATAAATACAATTAAATAAACTAACTAAAGTACAAAAAATAAAAAAGAACTAAGTTACAAAAAATAAAAAAATATTTACAAACAGAAAAATATTACAACAATTTTAAACTAATTACACCTACTCTAAGCCCCCTAATAAAATAACAAAGACCCCAAAAATAAAAAAATGCCCTACCCTATTCTAAATTAAAAAAGTTCAAAGCTCTTTTACCTTACCAGCCCTGAAAAGGGCCATTTGCGGGGCATGCCCCAAATAATTCAGCTCTTTTGCCTGTAAAAAAAAACATACAATACCCCCTCCAACATTACAACCCACCACCCACATACCCCTAATCTAACCCAAACCCCGCTTAAATAAACCTAACACTAAGCCCATGAAGATCTTCCTACCTTATCTTCACCATGCCAGGTTCACCGATCGCTCCAGGCTGCGAAATCTTCATCCAAGCCCAAGAGGGGGCTGGCGATCCATAATCCGGCTGAAATCTTCTATCAAGCGGCGGCTGAAGAGGTCCAGAAGAGGCTCCAAAGTCTTTATCCTATCCGGGAAGAAGAGGAGATCCGGACCGGCAACCATCTTGATCCAAGCGGCATCTTCTATCTTCATCCGATGAGGAACGGCTCCATCTTGAAGACCTCCAGTGCGGATCAATCTTCTTCTTCCGACGTCCAACTGAAGAATGAAGGTTCCTTTAAGGGACGTCATCCAAGATGGCGTCCCTTTAATTCCGATTGGCTGATAGGATTCTATCAGCCAATCGGAATTAAGGTAGGAAAATTCTGATTGGCTGATGGAATCAGCCAATCAGAATCAAGTTCAATCCGATTGGCTGATCCAATCAGCCAATCAGATTGAGCTCGCATTCTATTGGCTGATCGGAACAGCCAATAGAATGCAAGCTCAATCTGATTGGCTGATCGGATCAGCCAATCGGATTGAACTTGATTCTGATTGGCTGATTCCATCAGCCAATCAGAATTTTCCTACCTTAATTCCGATTGGCTGATAGAATCCTATCAGCCAATCGGAATTCGACGGACGCCATCTTGGATGACATCATTTAAAGGAACCGTCATTCGGCGAGTAGGCGTCGGTAGAAGAGGTTGGATCCGCGTCGGCTGGAAGATGATGGCTCCGGAAGAAAGAAGATTGAAGATGCCGTTGATAGAAGACTTCAGCCGGATCATGGACCTCTTCAACTCCTGCTTGGATGAAGACTTCAGCCGGATCATGGATATCTTCAGCCCCCCGCTTGGGCTTGGATCAAGACATCGGAGCCAGGACGGATCGGTGTGATACCCGACGAGGTGAAGATAAGGTAGAAAGATCTTCAGGGGCTTAGAGTTAGGTTTATTTAAGGGGGGTTTGGGTTAGATTATGGGTATGTGGGTGGTGGGTTGTAATGTTGGGGGGGTATTGTATGTGTTTTTTTTACAGGCAAAAGAGCTGAATTCTTTGGGGCATGCCCCGCAAAGGGCCCTTTTCAGGGCTGGTAAGGTAAAAGAGCTTTGAACTTTTTTAATTTAGAATAGGGTAGGGCATTTTTTTATTTTGGGGGTCTTTGTTATTTTATTAGGGGGCTTAGAGTAGGTGTAATTAGTTTAAAATTGTTCTAATATTTTTCTAATGTTTGTAAATATTTTTTTATTTTTTGTAACTTAGCTTTTTTTATTTTTTGTACTTTAGTTAGTTTATTTCATTGTATTTATTTGTAGTTAATTTATTTAATTTATTTATTGATAGTGTAGTGTTAGGTTTAATTGTAGATAATTGTAGGTATTGTATTTAATTTATTTATTGATAGTGTAGTGTTAGGTTTAATTGTAACTTAGGTTAGGATTTATTTTACAGGTAATTTTGTAATTATTTTAACTAGGTAGCTATTAAATAGTTATTAACTATTTAATAGCTATTGTACCTGGTTAAAATAAATACAAAGTTGCCTGTAAAATAAATATTAATCCTAAAATAGCTACAATATAATTATAATTTACATTGTAGCTATATTAGGGTTTATTTTACAGGTAAGTATTTAGCTTTAAATAGGAATAATTTATTTAATAAGAGTTAATTTATTTCGTTAGATTTAAATTATATTTAACTTAGGGGGGTGTTAGTGTTAGGGTTAGACTTAGCTTTAGGGGTTAATACATTTATTATAATAGCGGTGAGCTCCAGTCGGCAGATTAGGGTTTAATAATTGAAGTTAGGTGTCGGTGATGTTAGGGAGGGCAGATTAAGGGTTAATACTATTTATTATAGGGTTATTGAGGCGGGAGTGTGGCGGATTAGGGGTTAATAACTTTATTATAATAGCGGTGCGGTCCGCTCGGCAGATTAGGGGTTAATAAGTGTAGGTAGCTGGCGGCGACGTTGTGGGGGGCAGATTAGGGGTTAATAAATATAATATAGGGGTCGGCGGTGTTAGGGGCAGCAGATTAGGGGTACATAGCTATAATGTAGGTGGCGGTGGTGTACGGAGCGGCAGATTAGGGGTTAATAATAATATGCAGGGGTCAGCGATAGCGGGGGCGGCAGAATAGGGGTTAATAAGTGTAAGGTTAGGGGTGTTTAGACTCGGGGTACATGTTAGAGTGTTAGGTGCAGACGTAGGAAGTGTTTGCCCATAGAAAACAATGGGGCTGCGTTAGGAGCTGAACGCTGCTTTTTTGCAGGTGTTAGGTTTTTTTCAGCTCAAACAGCCCCATTGTTTTCTATGGGGGAATCGTGCACGAGCATGTTTTTGAAGCTGGCCGCTTCCGTAAGCACCACTGGTATCTAGAGTTGCAGTGGCGTTAAATTATGTTCTACGCTCCCTTTTTGGAGCCTAACGCACTGAAAACCCAGCCATTCTGTGAACTCTAAATACCAGCGGTATTTAAAAGGTGCGGCCAGAAAAAAGCACGCGTAGCTAACGCACCCCTTTGGTCGCAAAACTCTAAATCTAGGCGATAGTGTTTTTAAACTAATTTTGTTTTCTTGTGTTTATGTATAAACAACACTGTGATATGTAATTAGAGATTACCAATATGTAGTATAGAGGCGGATCCTAATCTTAATGGTTTAGAGTATAAGTAGATACCTCTCCCCTCTCTACCTATCTTTGACAAAGCGCCAGTAAGGCGTGAAATGCGTCAGATGAGGTCATGCTCCGTTAGTACCTACGTCTCCTGGTCACTGCATTGCATCTCACTGCTGTGCTTTTTTAAACTACTTCAATAAAGTTATGCATTTTTATACTTCTCTGCTACAGTGCTTTAAGTGCCTTTCTAAAGATTTACATTCATCTCACTTTGGCTGTACACCTAAAAGGGGACTTTATCCTGTTTAATAATAAGAATGCAAACATCTAGTTTGGCTAGTCGACTTTTGCTCCGGGAGAGACGCTGAAGCAGCCCCTGGTTAAAGCAAGAGTTTTCTCTCGTCCTACCAGTGCACATTTATTTATATATATATATATTTTTTTATTTTATTTTTAGTAGGCCACTCAGATTAATATTTTAGCATGATGGGAGACTACAATAAAGGTCCCCTTCTCAAATAAACCCATTAACGCTTTTATGCAGATGATAAAGATAGTAATACCCAATATACAGGGAGTGCAGAATTATTAGGCAAGTTGTATTTTTGAGGATTAATTTTATTATTGAACAACAACCATGTTCTCAATGAACCCAAAAAACTCATTAATATCAAAGCTGAATAGTTTTGGAAGTAGTTTTTAGTTTGTTTTTAGTTATAGCTATTTTAGGGGGATATCTGTGTGTGCAGGTGACTATTACTGTGCATAATTATTAGGCAACTTAACAAAAAACAAATATATACCCATTTCAATTATTTATTTTTACCAGTGAAACCAATATAACATCTCAACATTCACAAATATACATTTCTGACATTCAAAAACAAAACAAAAACAAATCAGTGACCAATATAGCCACCTTTCTTTGCAAGCACATTCAAAAGCCTGCCATCCATGGATTCTGTCAGTGTTTTGATCTGTTCACCATCAACATTGCGTGCAGCAGCAACCACAGCCTCCCAGACACTGTTCAGAGAGGTGTACTGTTTTCCCTCCTTGTAAATCTCACATTTGATGATGGACCACAGGTTCTCAATGGGGTTCAGATCAGGTGAACAAGGAGGCCATGTCATTAGATTTTCTTCTTTTATACCCTTTCTTGCCAGCCACGCTGTGGAGTACTTGGACGTGTGTGATGGAGCATTGTCCTGCATGAAAATCATGTTTTTCTTGAAGGATGCAGACTTCTTCCTGTACCACTGCTTGAAGAAGGTGTCTTCCAGAAACTGGCAGTAGGACTGGGAGTTGAGCTTGACTCCATCCTCAACCCGAAAAGGCCCCACAAGCTCATCTTTGATGATACCAGCCCAAACCAGTACTCCACCTCCACCTTGCTGGCGTCTGAGTCGGACTGGAGCTCTCTGCCCATTACCAATCCAGCCACGGGCCCATCCATCTGGCCCATCAAGACTCACTCTCATTTTATCAGTCCATAAAACCTTAGAAAAATCAGTCTTGAGATATTTCTTGGCCCTGTCTTGACGTTTCAGCTTGTGTGTCTTGTTCAGTGGTGGTCGTCTTTCAGCCTTTCTTACCTTGGCCATGTCTCTGAGTATTGCACACCTTGTGCTTTTGGGCACTCCAGTCATGTTGCAGCTCTGAAATATGGCCAAACTGGTGGCAAGTGGCATCTTGGCAGCTGCACGCTTGACTTTTCTCAGTTCATGGGCAGTTATTTTGCGCCTTGGTTTTTCCACACGCTTCTTGCGACCCTGTTGACTATTTTGAATGAAACGCTTGATTGTTCGATGATCACGCTTCAGAAGCTTTGCAATTTTAAGAGTGCTGCATCCCTCTGCAAGATATCTCACTATTTTTTACTTTTCTGAGCCTGTCAAGTCCTTCTTTTGACCCATTTTGCCAAAGGAAAGGAAGTTTCCTAATAATTATGCACACCTGATATAGGGTGTTGATGTCATTAGACCACACCCCTTCTCATTACAGAGATGCACATCACCTAATATGCTTAATTGGTAGTAGGCTTTCGAGCCTATACAGCTTGGAGTAAGACAACATGCATAAAGAGGATGATGTGGTCAAAATACTCATTTGCCTAATAATTCTGCACTCCCTGTAGACCTAGATTACAAGTGGAGCTGAAAAAAAAGGAATAATAGTAGTGCTCTTATTCCTGCGCACATATTACATGTTAAAAGTAAAATGGTAGCACCAAAGCGAAAGCCTTGTGTGCGCTTACATTTGGAAGTCAGATAGTTCAGCCACACTAAATCCATCATCTAATAGTAGTGAAGTCGTGAATAGTTCGCCGCTGAATAGTTCCCGGCGAACATAGCATGTTCGCGTCCACCGCGGACGGCGAACATATGCGATGTTCGGTCTGCCCCCTATTCTTTATCATTGAGTAAACTTTGACCCTGTACCTCACAGTCAGAAGACACATTACAGCCAATCAGCAGCAGACCCTCCCTCCCAGACCCTCCCACCTCCTGGACAGCATCCATTTTAGATTGCTTTGGAAGCTGCATTCTTAGTGAGAGGAGGGACAGTGTAGCTGCTGCTGATTTAATAGGGAAATCGATAGCTAGGCTAGTGTATTCAGTGTCCACTACAGTCCTGAAGGACTCATCTGATCTCTGCTGTAAGGACAGCACCCCAAAAAGCCCTTTTTAGGGCTAGAACATCAGTCTGCTTTTTTTTTTTTTTTTGCTGTGTAATCTAATTGCAGTTGCCTGCCTGCCAGCGTGTGTGTCAGGCTCACAGCCTATACTGTGCCCACTTGCCCAGTGCCACCACTCATATCTGGTGTAACAGTAGTGTACATTTAAAAAAAACTGTGACTGTGAAATAATAGCAGACAGCTGCAGGTACCCAAGATGGCCGCCAATAAGGCAGATGGGGAGGGTTAGAGAGCTGTTTTGGGGGGGATCAGGAAGGTTGAGGGCTAAGGGGGATGCTATACCACAGCATATGTAAATATGCTAAAAAAAAAAAAAAAAATTTATTTTAGTACTGGCAGACTTTCTGCCAGTACTTAAGATGGCGGGGACAATTGTGGGGTGGGGGAGGGAAGGGAGCTGTTTGGGAGGGATCAAAGGGTCTGATGTGTCAGATGGGAGGCTGATCTCTACACTAAATCTAAAATTAACCCTGCAAGCTCCCTACAAACTACCTAATTAACCCCTTCACTGCTAGCCATAATACACGTGTGATGCGCAGCATCATTTAGCGGCCTTCTAAATACCAGAAAACAACGCCAAAGTCATATATGTCTGCTATTTCTGAATAAAGGGGATCCCAAAGAAGCATTTACAACCATTTGTGCCATAATTGCACAAGCTGTTTGTAAATAATTTCAGTGAGAAATCTAAAATTGCAAAAAAAAAAGATCGCATTTGGCTGTGAAATGGTGGCATGAAATATACCAAAATGGGCCTAGATCAATACTTTGGGTTGTCTACTACACTACACTTAAGCTAAAATTAACTCTACAAGCTCCTTACATGCTCCCTAATGAACCCCTTCACTGCTGGGCATAAAACACGTGTGGTGCGCAGTGGCATTTAGCAGCCTTCTAATTACCGAAAAGCAACGCCAAAGCCATATAAGTCTGCTATTTCTGAACAAAGGGGATCCCAGAGAAGCATTTACAACCATTTATGCCATAATTGCATAAATTGTTTGTAAATAATTTCTGTGAGAAACTTAAAGTTTGTGAAAAAGTGAACAATTGTTTTTTATTTGATCGCTTTTGGCGGTGAAATGGTGGCATTAAATATACCAAAATGGGCCTAGATCAATACTTTGGGTTGTCTACTACACTACACTTAAGCTAAAATTTACTCTACAAGCTGCCTACATGCTCCCTAATTAACCCCTTCACTTCTGGGCATAAAACACGTGTGGTGCGCAGTGGCATTTAGCAGCCTTCTAATTACCAAAAAGCAATGCCAAAGCCATATAAGTCTGCTATAATGGCATGTCTGGCACACAGTGTTGGGGTAAGGGTCCATCTGACCACTGATACCTGGTCTGCAAAGCATGGTCAGTTCAGGTATATCACCTACACTGCGCACTGTGAAGCGGGCGTAACCCTTACACTACCTGATCGATACAACATCATACCTGATGCTTTAAAGCACGTTATTTCAAACAATTTAGGAATGTTAGGTGATTAATGCCCTTTATGGATTAAAACCAGACTCTGCATCAACTATGTAATTTTCCATGGGAGTTTTGCCATGGATCCCCCTCCGGCATGCCACAGTCCAGGTGTTAGTCCCATTGAAACAACTTTTCCATCAGTATTGTGGCCAGAGAGAGTCCCTGTGGGTTTTAAAATTCGCCTGCCTATCGAAGTCTATGGCGGTTTGCCTGTTCGCGAACAGTTGTGGAAGTTCGCGTTCGACGTTCGCAAACCCAAATTTTTATGTTCGCGACATCACTATCTAATAGCCTTCTAAGGGACAATCTTACAAAACTCAGGTCCTGGCTTTTGCTCGAGTGCTAACACAATACTGTGCTAAGTTGAAGGAGCATTAAAAAAATAAAATAAATTGTTTTGTTCTTCACTCACTATAAAATGATGGTTGAATATCTATATATATATATATATATATATATATATATATATATATATATATATATATATAAAAATATAAATATATATTTACATACATATATACTGTATGTATGTATGAATGCATATATATACAGTATATATATATATACGTATATATAATAAAAGTGTGTTAACTATGGCCTAGATTATGAGTTTTGCGTTAGAAGCTGTGCGGTGCTAACGAGCAGTTTTGTCTCATCGCTCACTTACCTGCAGCGCTGGTATTACGAGTTTTCAGAAACCCGTGGTTAAAAGACAAGAAGTGAGCGTTGAGCAAAATTTTGCTCATTACCGCACTCCAATACCAGCGCTGCTTAAGTCAGAGGTGAGCTAGTCATACGTGCTCGTGCACAATTTCCCCATAGGAATCAACAGGGAGAGCCGGCTGAAAAAAGTCTAACACCTGCAAAAAAGCAGCGTAAAACTCCTTAACGCAGCCCCATTGATTCCTATTGGGAAATAAAAGTTATGTCTACCCCTAACACCCTAACATGAACCCCGAGTCTAAACACCCCTAATCTTACACTTATTAACCCCTAATATGCCGCCCCCGACATCGCCACCACCTACATTATAATTAATAACCCCTAATCTGCCGCTCCGGACACCGCCGCCACCTACATTATATGTATTAACCCCTAATCTGCTGCCCCCAACATCGCCGACACCTACATACTATTTATTAACCCCTAATCTGCCACCGCAACCTACCTACATTTATTAACCCCTAATCTGCCACCCCCAACATCGCTGCCACTATATTAAAGTTATTAACCCCTAAACCTAAGTCTAACCCTACACCCCCTAACTTAAATATAATTAAATAAATCTAAATAAAATTACTATCATTAACTAAATTATTCCTATTTAAAACTAAATACTTACCTATAAAATAAACCCTAAGATAGCTACAATATAACTAATAGTTACATTGTAGCTAGCTTAGGGTTTATTTTTATTTTACAGGCAAGTTTGTATTTATTTTGACTAGGTAGAATAGTTAGTAAATAGTTATTAACTATTTAATAACTACCTAGCAAAAATAAATACAAATTTACATGTAAAATAAAACCTAACCTAAGTTACAATAACACCTAACACTACACTATAATTAAATAAATTAACTAAATTAAATACAATTACTTAAATTAAATTAAATTAAATTAGCTAAAGTACAAAAAAACAAAACACTAAATTACAGAAAATAATAAACAAATTACAGATATTTAAACTAATTACACCTAATCTAATAGCCCTATTAAAATAAAAAAGCCCCCCAAAATAAAAAAAACCCTAGCCTAAACTAAAACTACCAATAGCCCTTAAAAGGGCCTTTTGCGGGGCAAAGTAATCAGCTCTTTTACCTGAAAAAAAATACAAACGACCCCCCAACAGTAAAACCCACCACCCACACAACCAACCCCCCAAATAAAATACTATCTAAATAAACCTAAGCTCCCCATTGCCCATAAAAGGGCATTTGAATGGGCATTGCCCTTAAAAGGGCAGTTAGCTCTATTGCAGCCCAAAGTCCCTAACCTAAAAATAAAAGATCGACTTACCGGGAGAAGTCTTCATCCAAGCCGGGCCGAAGTCCTCAACAAAGCTGGGAGAAGCCTTCATCCAAGCCGAAGTGGTCCTCCAGACGGGCAGAATTCTTTATCCAGACGGGATCTTCTATCTTCATCCATCCGATGCGGAGCGGGTCCATCTTCAAGACATCCGATGCGGAGCATCCTCTTCATCCGGAGTCTTCTTACTGAATGAAGGTACCTTTAAGTGACGTCATCCAATATGGCGTCCCTTAGATTCCGATTGGCTAATAGAATTCTATCAGCCAATCGGAATTAAGATAGGATTGAAGTTTAATCCTATTGGCTGATCCAATCAGTCAATAGGATTGAGCTCGCATTCTATTGGCTGTCCAATAGGATTTTGTCTACCTTAATTCCAATTGACTGATAGAATTCTATCAGTCAATCAGAATCTAAGGGATGCCATCTTGGATGACGTCACTTAAAGGTACCTTCATTCAGCTTTAGTCGTCAGATGAAGAGGATGCTCCACGTCGGATATCTTGAAGATGGTCCCGCTCCAAGCAGGATGGATGAAGATAGAAGATGCCATCTGGATGAAGACTTCTGCCCATCTGGAGGACCACTTCGCCCGGCTTGGATGAAGACTTCTCCTGGCTTCATTGAGGACTTCGGCCCGGCTTGGATGAAGACTTCTCCCGGATCTTCAGGGGGTTAGTGTTAGGTTTTTTTAAGGGTGTATTGGGTGGGTTTTATTTTTAAGTTAGGGATTTTGGGCTGCAATATAGCTAACTGCCTTTTTAAGGGCAATGCCCATTCAGATCCCCTTTTCAGGGCAATGGGGAGCTTAGGTTTTTTTAGATAGTATTTTATTTGAGGGGTTGGTTGTGTGGGTGGTGGGTTTTACTGTTGGGGGGGTTGTTTGTATTTTTTTTCAGGTAAAAGAGCTGATTACCTTTTAAGGGCTATTGGTAGTTTAGTTTAGGCTAGGGTTTTTTATTTTTTTATTTTAATAGGGCTATTAGATTAGGTGTAATTAGTTTAAATATCTGTAATTTGTTTATTATTTTCTGTAATTTAGTGGGGGGGGGGTTTGGACTTTAGCTAATTTAATTTCATTTAGTTAATTGTATTTAATTTTGTTAATTTAATTATAGTGTAGTGTTAGGTGTTATTGTAACTTAGGTTTGGTTTTATTTTACAGGTAAATTTGTATTTATTTTAGCTGGGTAGTTATTAAATAGTTAATAACTATTTACTAACTATTCTACCTAGTTAAAATAAATACAAACTTGCCTGTAAAATAAAAATAAACCCTAAGCTAGCTACAATGTAACTATTAGTTATATTGTAGCTAGCTTAGGGTTTATTTTATAGGTATTTAGTTTTAAATAGGAATAATTTAGTTAATGATAGTAATTTTATTTAGATTTATTGTAATTATATTTAAGTTAGGGGGTGTTAGGGTTAGGGTTAGACAGGTTTAGGGGTTAATAACTTTAATGTAGTGGCAGCGACGTTGGGGGCGGCAGATTAGGGGTTAATAAATGTAGGTAGGTTGCGGCGACATTGGGGGCGGCAGATTAGGGGTTAATAAATAGTATGCAGGTGGCGGCGGTGTCCGGAGTGGCAGATTAGGGGTTAAAATTTTTATTATAGTGTATATAGGTAGTTTATGGGTGTTAGTGTACTTTTTAGCACTTTAGTTATGAGTTTTATGTTACGGCGTTGTACCATAAAACTCATAACTACTGACTTTTAAATGCGTTAGGACTCTTGACAGGGTAGAGTGTACCGCTCACTTTTTGGCCTCCCAGGACAGACTCGTAATATCAGCGCTATGGAAGTCCCATAGAAAAAAGACTTTACAAAGTCATTTTGCGCTAAGGCCAAAGAAGTGTGCGGTGACCCTAAACCTTCAAGACTCGTAATAGCAGCGGTAGTAAAAATGCAGCGTTAGGACCTCTTAACGCTGCTTTTTTACCCTAACGCACAACTCGGAATTTAGGCGAATGTTTATTTATTTATAAATATTATTTACAAAAATATATGTTTTTCATTAAAATAAATGTTTAAAAATGTTTTTTTTTTTTAATCAAAGATTTTTATTGAGGTTTTTCAGCAAATAACATACGCTTTTTGTTGACAAACTTATAGGATGTAAAATATGAATGTTCAAACAGCATCAGACACATTGCAATCACAGAGAAAAGACAAGAGGGGAATCACTTGTTTGACAAAGCTGGATACAACAAATATACATCTCACAGAATATAGTAAACAGCTTTGACTCTAATAACAGTGCAACTCTAAATATGCAAAAATGATAGTTTGATACCTCTTTTTAATATATAAAATAAATTAATATTAGAACCTCTGGAGTATAAATTGCTGTCTATTAGAGTGATATTTTGTAATGGTCCTTTGGTAGCAATAACATTGTCATTTTCTTATGTGAGGTGACATATTCTGAAACTCTTGTATGTGTATGTGCAAAATAGCAGATAAACACCGCCGAAAAAATTCACAGATTGAGTGAATTGAAGTGAACTAATATAGAGTCACCCCCTCCCTAAAGTAAATATATAGATAAGATAACAAAATAGGTTGTATACCTTGGAACACTGTATTTAACATCGGATCAATGCCCCTTAAAGTTGAAGTAAGGGGAGGAGATATGTAAATTAGAACAGAACCCTTAAAACTAGGAAACACAACCCAAGAATCTCTGCAGGCTGCATAACGGTGACCAACTCAAACCTAAGTTAAAGGCTATGTATCTACAGTCGTACCCATAGTATATAGACATATAATATTATAGCATGGACACACCATAAACATGGGATATTTATGAAATTGATGTTACCCTCTAGGTAGGGGCCCTATACCCAAGGATGGCTGTGTTATATTAATGAAGAGGCAATCCCTAGTGATAAATATAAGAGAAAGGAAAATAACATATAAGGATGCCGCAATAACATTAGTGCTAGTGTCTCTATATATGTATTAAATTACATGACCATATGTACAGTTGCAAATGATGTATAGCTACGGTACCTTGACTGTATCTACAATTAGGACTCTCCATAAGAGGAAGCATAACAATAAGCATAGTTCCCTAAAATTCTGTATATTATATAGGGCTACTGTTCTATTACCTGTAGTTATATATGTCACCAAGAGAGCATGTCGCAACAAGGAAAGCCAAAATCTCATCTAATATTACAGGATCTCCAGGTGAAGCACATGCACTAATAGGGGGATAAGTTAGTGAGGACAAAACAACTATGTTTATAGATGAGCAAAAATGGAGCTTAGTAGCATCAGGAGCAATTCAAAATATTAGTATGGCTCTGGCCTGTACTCATTATGGCAGCTCTATATTTTGTGAGTCAGAGTATGGTATTCATCAGCAGTAAAAATGATATCACAACAAAACACATCCTGTTCATTAGATAGTTAAAGAATATAAACAGTATTATATAGAAAATAAACTAGTATAGGGTAAAGGCTGAACTCAAGAACTATAGCTCTCAAAAAACAGTGTTAGGTATATATTCTGTAAGCAAGTAAAACTAGATCCCTGCTAATAATGTAAATATAGAACAGTATAAGCATACAAAAACTGGATATGGAAGTCGCCATAAAACAACTATCATAGACAGATATACAGGAGCACAACTACTAGACCATATATGCAATTTTAGAGTCTAGCAACCTTTAATAGTGTGTGGTATCTTCTCAATTAGCAAGCACTGCTCTCATTATATGTCCAAATGACTGTCTCTGATAGAGATATGGCGAGTGTATCACAGAGCTGTATAAAACTGAGCCGGGCTATAAACAAGGCAAATAAACCCAAGGAGTAGTGCATAAGGAGAATAATAATCACGCTGGGACAGTTTGGAACTATGGAGAAGAGATAACTAGGGGCTGTGTTGAGAAGCGTTACCATTGTCTCAGAAGTTAAACCACACCGCTTCTAATTAGCTTCACTAGTGTGCAGAGCAATACCGTCTGGGTAAGTTGAAGAAGGGACCACCACATTACATAAATTATCTGGGCATCATGAGAGCCAAAGAATAGTAGATCCCTGCACACCCATGCCTCCTCTACTTCTCTCCGCTCATTACCACTTCCATCGGTTTGCCAGGATCCGCCCGACCTTCTCACTGCTACTGACAACTGGGCTTCCCTCCCCAGACGCTGATTCAGCTTGTTGTAGAGCTCTGCCGGGAGGTCCTTTTGCTGCACGACATCATCAGCTCCGTCGGCCATATTATGTCCTCCGAATTTCCACTCAAGTATGGCAATTTGAGGCTCTGTTTCTTTTTCTCTCATCTGCGGCCAATCGCCCCGACTTTGTGCTGTGCTGAATTCGGGAGGCCCTACTTCCATGGTATAAGGTTGTAGTCAATTGCGCCACATATTGAGCTGTGTCTGTTCAGCCATATTGGGTTCAGGGTTCCGTGCTCTAATATTGCGTATGTCATCTGCTTCTTTAGTTACCTTCCCTTTCCAGTATTGCGCTTCTGACAGGCTATATCCAGCGAGTTCCACAGGATTACATGTTGTCGGTGGATCTGGCTGCTCACCCATAGCCATTCTCAGTTCACCAATGTATGTTGCTGGGTGTCCAAGGAGGTAAATAAGTTGCGCAACTTAGCAGATAGTAACCCCTCCATTATATATCTGAATGCTCCGTTAATTTATAGAGAATGTGCCTCTGATGATAATATCGTCTCACATATATTCTCTGAAATTGCGGCTTACTCCGTGTGATCAACAACTCGGGCCCAGAGAATCTTCTTGCCGGTGCAGTGACCCATGCTCTGCGTCCATGACCAATATTATTTGACCTGCTCTCCAGAGTGTAAATAACAAAATATGTTTGAGTTTAAGATTCCTTAATTTGCTTAAAATACTGATTTATTTGTTTATATGGCAGGAACTCTAAAAAGATACGTCCTGCTGCTTCGATTGCTAGCTCCGCCCCCAGTTTAAAAATGTTTTTATGCTATACGACAAGGTGTTGGATTGGAAAGGACTCAAAGTTGTATATATGCAGTATGTGTGTCGATTTGTATGTGTGTATGTTTACTGTATAGCTATCTATCATCTATCTGTCTATCTATCTATCTATCTATCTATCTATCTATCTGTATGTCTATCTATCTAATTTTGTAATGCCAAATTAAAAGAGTGGCATGTCTACTTTCAAACAAAAGATCGTTAATGATTCAAAGCATTTCAGATTTATGTACTTTTGCACTTAGAGTTCTATCCTTTTATATATAGCCAGGTGCTCACTTTTAACATAGGGATAAAGCCAAAATTAGTACCTAACTTTAATAAATGGGTCTTTCTTTTGTAGTCTCCAGCATATTTTAAGTTAGTGGCTCTCTTTTCAGGTTTATAGTTAACCCACACGAATACCATCACTTGAAAGACAAGAATATTCTATTTCAAATGGTGGATCTCTTGTACACCCAACACCTGTTTTTTTTAGAATGTGACATTGCCATGTATTTACTTTTGATGGCTCAATGTAGCCAGCACGCCCCAAAGGGAGAGGACCTCTGACTTCATTAAGTAACAACCAATTAATAGCTGCAGCTCAAAACCAGGGGCCCCCTAGAAAATGCCATCAGTTTTCCAAAGCATAATGGCATGTAGAGATAAACAACTATTGATCTTTGCGCTAAGTCTGTGTCTCCTAAAATATTTAGCACAATATAATTAAAATATAATGCACAGTATAATCAAAAGTCCATCTCAGTGTGAAATTCAATTCAATGCAAAATTGATCTTTTTAAACAGATGGTTCCTTTCAAATGTTAACCCTATTAGGGGAATGTACAGAGTACCTTGGTATTAATCCAAAAGAAAATATTTCTGATATTCGGAGTAGTTCTGGATCCAAACTCCGTCCCTCAGTGGAAATAGTGCCTCCTTTGGTGCTGCCTTTTTCCAGTCAGGTGATCCTTTCCTTGGCTCGGTGTATAACAGATATAGAAAAATAAACTAAGAAAATCGCACACAGGGCACGACTCAAGTGAAGATTTATTAGGTAAAATAACACGCAACACACATTGTTGCACTTACTTGATTCAAGTTAAAAACAAGCCTCCAGATACCAGAGATGGTAACTCTCCAAAGAAATCGCAACTAGGCACAGTTGTCTTTGTCTTTTTCAACGGCCAAAATAACCCCCAGGGTCTCCGGAAAATGCACTGTGGTCTTAGTCGTGTAGCAGGTAGGAGCCAATAGTAATCTGGAAGCCGTGAAGATTCTACCTCTACGCGTTTCTCCCATTTAGCGGTCAGTCTTTTTCAAGAGGAAACTAAAAAACGTTTTAAAGATTGCACCCTCCTGATTTTAAAGACACATCTAAAACACACCTCTCTTATTCCAAGGGGGGGGGTGTTGCCCTTACGGCTCATCTGATTGGTTGAGTCTCTTATCAAGCATTGTAACTCTTGCTCTTGGGTTGTAACAATTTAACAATAAATCTCATCACAATTTTAACATCTCTTTTTTGAGAAATGTTATACATCTGCATAAAATACATAAATAACAAATTAAGTTTAGTTCATCAGGCTATACATCTAAAATCTATACTAACTTTAAAAAACATAATTTAATATTTTTAAATATATGAAAACATACAAAATTGAATAAAAAAAAACCTAAAAAAACTTACAGAAATTTAATCTAATAAATTTTAAAATAACCACTTAATATCAAATTTGATCCTTATCTTAATTTGACCTATATCGATAAAATTCATAGTATATGTGTGCAGCAGACTATTCACATATATGCCGCCACATCTATATCTATGTTTAGGCCCAAAAGATGCAAACTTTTAAGTTTATAAATCCATCTAGTTTCTATTTTTCTGAGTTCTAGTAGTCTATTTGGTTTAGATAGAGCTACCCAGTCTATAACTTACATTTTTAATGATGCAGGGTTACTATTGTGATGGTCTAAAAAGTTTTTGGAAACACTATGTTTTAGGAATTTTTCTTTTATATTATAAATGTGTTCATTAGCTCTACATCGGATTTTTTGTTTCGTGCGACCTACATAGAGTAGGCCACACCCATATTAGAGTAAATAAACCACATAGGTGGAGTCACAGTTACTTTTGAATGTTATGTTGAAGGTTTCTGTAGAATCTCAATTTGAAAACATGGGGGACCTGTTTACATGCTGGCACATATTACCCCTAGATTTCCCACACTTCAAAGTGCTTTTCCATTCAGTTAACCAGTTCCCCTTCTGATTAACTTGACTCTATTTTTGTATTTCCTTCCTCCTAAGTTTGCTAGGTGCTAATAAATTCTTGAGATTCCTTCCTTTTTTATATGTAAATTCTATTTTTTAAATGAGATCCCAGAAGGGGATCTGCTTTCAGAAGAGGACAATGTTTTTTAAAAATACGTTCTAGGGTCCTAGTTTCTTCGTTAAATGTTGTGATAAATCTAATTGGATTTTCTTTTTTTGATTGAGATTTTATTACATTACTATTTATTTTAGTACCTAAAAGTTGTTTCCCTGATTTTCTTCTTTAGAAAAAAAAAAGTATCTCTTGCCTTTGATGCTGCTTTCCTATGTGCTTCTTTTAGGATTTCTAAAATGTATCCTTTTTCTAAAAAATTTTTTTCGAGGATCTGGGCTTCCATTTCAAAATCTTCTTTGTTGGTACAATTCCTCTTTAGCCTGAGGAATTGGCTGTATGGAACATTGCTCATCCAGCATTTTTTATGTGCACTCTTTGCTTAAATAAAACTATTTCTATCAGTTATTTTCTTGAATTTTCTTACTGCTATTTTCCCTTCATTATCCTTAAATAAAATTAAGTCTAAAAACTCTATATGGGTTTTAGAGAACAATTTCGTAAACTTTGTCATTCCCATTTATATATTTTATAAAATGTTCTATTCCATCAGGACCCACCTTCCATAGGATGATAATATTGTTGATATACCGCCCATATTTTACAATGTTCTCAGTATAAGGGTTTTTCCCCAGATAAAATCATTTTCAAAGGCGTTCATGTAGAGGTTTGCGTACAATGGGGCAAATGTGGTCCCCATCACCATTCCTCGTACTTGAAGATAGTATTTGTTTTCAAATAAAAAATAGTTGTGCCTATGGATAAAGTTGATACTCTCGGTTATGAAATGGATATGGTTCATTGGCATTCACCATTTTAACAGTTCCTCCTTAATTTTATCTGCACTTTCTCGAGTAGGGTACACATATACAGGGCCGCTGTGTTTCTGTGTCAGCAGTGGGATCCTCTTGGGTCTCCTATCATAGCATCCCTTTCATTCAGATGGCGACGTATAGTGTGAGCTGACACATTTGTACCCTTTGCCTGAAGGTCAGTTTGAATTTGTCTGCAAGTTGATCAAAGTTCTTTATCCACCATTTGAAAAATCCTTTGTTGCAATCTTTGATAAATTTTTCTCTTTCGTCCACTTCCAGGGAGATTAGCTTCAGTGCCATGGGCTGTAAACCTCTTGACAATGTTACGCACAGTGGACACAGGAACATTAAGATCTCTGTAGATGGACTTGTAGACTTGAGATTGTCCATGCTTTTCCATAATTTCTGTTCTCAAATCCTCAGACAATTCTTTGCTGCTCTTTCTCTTCTCCATGCTCAGTCTGGCACACAGAGAACCCCCAACAGAAAGATTGAGTCAATTTTTCACCATCTTAACTGGTTGCCGGTGTGATTTATATATTGTCAGCAACTGTTAATTGATACAGATGAGTTTAACAAATTACAGGAGCATCACAAATTTGAAATGCAATTGTTTCTTACAATTTTGAAATGGTTCCAAAAAATTTGTCCAGTCCATTTTTGGAGTTTTGTGTGGAATGTGTCAGATTTTTCTTTTTTTCTCTACTTTTTTGTGTTATACCAAGAAATAAACATGAGAATGCCTAAACATCTGTAATTGCAACACTTTTCTGGGTGAAGTGATGCATTATCTAAAACAGGGGTATACGGCCCCATTCGGGCTGTGATAAATTGGCCCCTTTGTGTCTTTAGAGGACAGTGTAATACATTTGGGCCTGTTTGGAGGAAATATATGGAGATTGGTTCACCTGCACAACAAGCTATGAAGCGGGTCTTTCACAGTGTTTTGTGTGAACAGTGTGCATTTGGTTCCTGTGGAGACTGCAGAACTATCCTGCATATCACAGGTACAACTTTTTCATGCTAATAGCTAGTTTCACTCTGTGTTCTAAAAATATACACACACATACACATATTTAGACATGTATATATATACTGTATCTATGCACGCTAGTTAGCGCAGTTACAATACTGCTTATCATAACCAGTGCTAACATTCAAGTGCCGCTTGTGAACTAGCTCAATATGTGCACTGTTGTCATACAGTCATGGGCATTGACATCTGGGGATATGACAAATAACTGAATAGCGAGACTATGTTGCACATGCCTCGTTTCTATTAATTTTTATACTTACATTTTTTTTATCCAGATAAGAACCCCTTGATATGTAGCTGCTTGCCATTCTCCAGTAATATCTGGTGCAATAACAGTGTGTGATCAGTGAGGCTGACTCCTGAGTAAACTGATTATACAGAGAGAAACCGTCTGTGAATAAGCCAAAAATGAATTAGTAACATTTCTTTTTAAAAAAGGAGACATTTCCCTACATAACATGACTGTGTATGTTGGAGTTTAATGTCAGAAATATTTTGCTTGTGGCTTATTTCACTATGTAGATGTTTTTTTATGACAGCAAGGTATACTCTTTTTATTAGCAACATTATGTGGGTGTTCGGGGGCTAAAATGAGAGAGGGAGATCTTTAAATAAATAGCTAGTGGCCTGACTTATAGCAACATAGTAATAACAGAGCAGTGTGTGAGATGGAAATAATTTGTTTTACAAAACCATGATAATAAAATAAAAATATACTTATAATTTCAAAATCATATAAATAATAAAAATGCTGATAGTAAGGGGAATTCAATAAACTGTGTAAGAAAAATAGCCATATCATGTATTAATATTATCTCTACAAAACTCTTATTTTACAATATGACTCGTAATAAACACAGAAATAGTGCTATTTTCTTTCTAAATATGCCCATCTCATACACACACACATACACACACACACATACACACACACATATATACACATACACACACTTATATATACACACACACATACATACACACATACAAACACACATATACACACATATATACACATACACACACACACACATATATACACATGCCCACACACATATGCACACACACACAAACACACACACGCACACATATACACACGCACACATATACACACACACACACATATATACACATGCACACACACACAAACACACACACGCACACATATACACACACACAAACACACACACACACATAAACACACACAAGCACATATATACACAGATGCACACACACACATACACACACATACACATGCACAAACACATATACACACATATACACACAC
Source organism: Bombina bombina (assembly GCF_027579735.1). Lineage (NCBI taxonomy): Eukaryota > Metazoa > Chordata > Amphibia > Anura > Bombinatoridae > Bombina > Bombina bombina. The sequence continues at coordinate 998,217,076 of NC_069503.1, forward strand.
TTACATATACACATATACACACACACACACATACACACATATATACAAAGACACACGCACACACATACACACATATATACACACACACACGCACGCACATACACACGCATATACACACACACACATAAACACACACATATACACACATACATACACACGTATACACACACACACATACATACACACGCATATACACACACATACATACACTTACACACAAACACACACATACACACACAAACACACACATACACACACCATACACACACAAACACACACACATATGTAAATGATGTTTAATAAAAAAAGTTATCTATAATTGTGTTATTAATTGTGTGTGCATATAATTAAATATATTATGAGTATTCTTCCTTGGAATTTACTTCTCTCGGGCCACTGATATGAAAATTTACCAGCAGAAATTTTACTTTGCGTTATTTAAGAAAATAAGCCTAGATTACAAGTGGAGCTCAAAAAATATAAGTGCTATTGTGTGTTAACATCACTCACAAGTGCAGTCAATAGTACTTCTGTTTTTGCACTCATATTAGAGGTCCAATGTAGATTTTTATTGCTTGAGCAATATTCTACATTGCGCTAACATCTGCATGACAGGAAGCGTGGGTGCTCTAATTCCCTCACATAATAGAATTCTATGATGCGTGCTGTAAAATTCATGTTGGATATCTTTTGAGCAATAAGCCGATATTGTCTGAAGCTGATGGCGAGCTACTAGTTCTGTGCTATACTATTAATAATAATGCTTTAGTTCGGGTCTTAAAAAGAGCAAAATTTTAGAGCTATATTTAACTCACCACATGTAATACAAGCGCAATGATTGTGCTAATAGCTCTCCTTGCACTATCCATTAAAAGTATAGGACACTCTAAAACGTTTAAGGCACATTAAGATGCTTTAGTTAAAATATAAAACCATCTACTTGTAATATCAAATTGTGGTTTATTGTTTGCATGAGGGTGCACAAAAGCTAATGCATCTTGCACTATTGAGTCCGTTCCACTTGTAATGTTATGAAATGTCTTACCTTAAACTAAATTATTATCTAACTAATGCCTAGATTACAAGTTTTGCGCTAAACAGGGTGCAAAACTAAAGCCAATAAAGTTTCTTTTTTCACCCTCCATAGCGCTGCCATTACGAGTTACTTAAAGGCCTCCTTGCGCGTGCGATATGGTGGCGTTAAGCTCTATACCGCACACAAGCCAAGGGCTGATTTGACGTGCTCGTGCACGCTTTCCCCCATATACATCAATGGGGAGAGAGTGTTAGAAAAAAAAACTAACGCCTCAAGTGCGGAATGAAAAGTCTCCGTAACGCAACCCTTTTGATGTCTATGGGGAAAAAAGTAACGTTTAAACCTAACACCCTAACATAAACCCCTAGTCTAAACATCCCTAATCTGCCGCCCCAACATCGCCGACACTCTAAAACAACCTTATACCCATTGCCCCTAAAAGGGCATTTGTATGGGCATTGCCCTTAAAAGGGCATTCAACTCTTTTTCACTCTTTTACAATTGCCCAAAGCCCTAATCTAAAAAAAAAAAACACCCAAAAAATGAAAAAAACAACAACACTGACCCTATTAAATCCACTCAATGTTCCTGAAGTCCGGACATCCATCTTCATCCAGACGGTGAGAAGTGTTCACCTAGGCAGCGACACCTTCCTCCATCTCTGGGAAGTCTTCTATCTTCATCACGGCGGCGCAAAACTATCCTGGAAGCCAATCCTATCCTGTGCGGAGTGTCCTCTTCATATGGTCACCACCGTACACTGAAGTTGAATGTAAGGTAGCCGTTTCACAATGGCGTACCTTGCATTCATATTGGCTGATTTGATTCTTCAAATTCAAATCAGCCAATAGGAAGAAAGCTTCTGAAAACCTATTGGCTGTTCAAAACAGCCAATAGGATGAGAGCTACTGAAATCCTATTGGCTGTTCAAATCAATAAATGTTTTCGTAATGTTTTTTTTAAATTTGTAATTTAGATTTTTTAATTGGTAGTTTTTTTTTATATTATTAGAATAGTTATGTTAATTTATAGTTTAAAGTGAAAGTAAATCATAGTGTTTGAATCAAATAAAGGAGCTTTCTACATGAAGTATCTTATACTTCATGAATGAAAGTACCCTTTATTTGTTTCAATAGTAAATCCTAGCGTTTGTAAAACGCTAGGATTTACTTTCACTTTAAACTTAGGTTTATTTTTATTTCACAGGTAATTTTTTAAATTTTTATATAGTTATATTGTCATTTTAATTTAAAATTAGAGGGGTGTTAGGTTTAGGGGTTAAAAGTTTAATTTAGTGTTCTGCGATTTGGGGGACTGGCGGTTTAGGGGTTAATAGGTTTATTTAGTGATGCCGATGTGGGAGGTCGGAGGTTTAGGGGGTAAAATATTTATTTAGTGGTGGCAATGTGGGTGGGCGGGAGATTAGGGGTTAGTAACTTTAATATAGTGTTTGCTATGTGGGAGGGTGGCGGTTTAAGGGTTAATAGGTAGTTTATGGGTGTTAGTGTACTTTGTAACAGTTTAGTTATGAGTTTTGTGAAACAGTTTTGTTTCGCAAAATCCATAACTACTGGTCTCAGGTGGCAGTATGGATCGTGTCGGTATAAGCTGTAACGCAAGCATTTTAGCGAGACCGCACAACCTGTAATACTGGCGCTATGAAAATCCCACACAAAAACGTCATTTTTTTGAGTGCGGAATGAACGTTGCGTTACAGGCTAAAATGCTTGCAGTATATCTATACTGACACAACTCGTAATATGCGTTCCTGGCCATTCCAGTGTAATGGTCATTTTTTTAGCGTTTAAAGCTGTACCACACCGTAACGCAAAACTCATAATCTAGGTGTAAGTCTTTCTTGTTATATCACTTATATTCTTAGTTATGAGTTTTGTGAAACAGTTTTGTTTCGCAAAATCCATAACTACTGGTCTCAGGTGGCAGTATGGATCGTGTCGGTATAAGCTGTAACGCAAGCATTTTAGCGAGACCGCACAACCTGTAATACTGGCGCTATGAAAATCCCACACAAAAACGTCATTTGTTTGAGTGCGGAATGAACGTTGCTTTACAGGCTAAAATGCTTGCAGTATATCTATACTGACACAACTCGTAATATGCGTTCCTGGCCATTCCAGTGTAATGGTAATTTTTTTTAGCGTTTAAAGCTGTACCACACCGTAACGCAAAACTCATAATCTAGGTGTAAGTCTTTCTTGTTATATCACTTATATTCTTTATTGAGTAAACGTGAAGAAGGCCATGTGAATATATAGAATTATTATTTTAAATACTCAGACAAGTCTTATATTAATACAAGTACGGTATTATAACTTCAGGTTACTGCAACTGTAGTTTAATAAAGATTATGTTAAATGCTAATTTGAAATGAATAAACACAGTTGGCTGTTTTTTTTGTTTTTGTTTTTTTTTAAGTAAAAAGCATTAAATGTGTAAAAAAAAAAAAATGCTTATCTCAAGGTATAATGCAAAAATTTAGAAAAGGCTACATTAAACCATGCACCAATAATTGTGGAATTTTTCGGATATATTTTCCAAACTTTGATTTTTTTTATATTTACTTCGATAGTTGATATTGATATTGACATTAAAATAAGATTAAACCACATGGTACAGGTGTGCAGGTAAATAAGCCTACATGATGTTAGGAGCTAAGAAGCCCTATAAATACTGTATATACTAAGGAAAACAATAAATCTAACTGGCCTATCCTATAAAAGGCCAAGTGTGTTTGTCCGAAGCTGTCATGCGCAGTAGAGACAGCACAAGGACAAACACACCTGGCCTTAAATCCCTACCTGATCTGCCGACTGCCGCAAGCAGAAGTGGGCGTGGCCGAGCGTGTGCGTGGCCGACCGTGAAGGGGGCATGGCTGAACGGGAAGGCCCGTGAATGGGGCGGAGCCTAGCATGGAGGCCTGTGAAGGGGACTGAGCCTAGCGTGAAGGTGCGCGAAGGGGGCGGGGTGGGGCCGTGAAAGGCCGTGGAGAGAGCTCAAGAGAGGGGAGAGAGAGGAGAGAGATCAAGAGGGGAGAGAGAGATCAAGAGGGGAGAAAGAGAGAGTGGGGAGAGAGAGAGAGAAAGAGAGAGAGGGGAGAGAGAAAGAGGGGAGAGATAGAGAGGAGAGAGAGAGAGAAAGAGGGAGGGGGAGGGAGAGAGAGAGGGGAGAGAGAGGGGGGGAGAGAGAGAGAGAGAGACAGAGGGGAGAGATAGAGTGAGAGAAAGAGAGAGAGAGGAGAGAGAGGGGGGAGAGAGGGGGAGAGAGAGAGGGGAGAGAGAAAGAGGGGAGATGTGGATGGAGAGAGAGAGAGGGGAGAGAGAAAGAGGGGGAGAGAGGGGAGAAAGAAAGAGAGATGGGGAGATAGAGAGAGAGGGGAGAGAGAAAGAGGGGAGATGTGTAGAGAGAGAGAGGGGAGAGAGAGAGGGGAGAGAGAAAGAGAGAGGGGTGAGTGAAAGAGAGAGGGGAGAAGAGAGAGGAGAGAGAGAGAGGAGAGAGAGGGGGGGAGAGAGAGAGAGACAGAGGGGGGAGATAAAGAGAGAGAGAGAGAGGACAGAGAGGAGAGAGAGGGGAGAGAGGGAGGAGAGAGAGAGGGGAGAGAGAGAGAGGGAGAGAGAGGGGAGAGAGAGAGGGGAGAGAGAGAGAGAGAAAGAGAGAGAGGGGGGAGAGAGACAGAGGGTAGAGAGAGAGAGAGGGGAAGAGAGAGAGAGAGATAGAGAGAGAGAGAGAGAGAGAGAGAGAGAGGGAGAGAGAAAGAGGAGAGAGAGAGAGAGAGAGAGAGAGAGAGAGAGAGAGAGAGAGAGAGAGAGGAGAGAGAGAGGGGAGGTAGAAAGAGGGGAGAGAGAGAGAGAGAGAGAGGAAGAGAGAGAGAGGGGGAGAGGGGAAATAGAAAGAGGGGGGGAGAGAGAGAGAGGGGAGAGAGGTTGAAATAGAGGAGAGAGAGAGAGAGGGGGGGAAAGAGGGAGAGAGAGAGAGACATGAGAGAGAGAAAGAGAGAGGGGAGATAGAGGGGAGAGAGAGAGAGGTTGAGAGAGGGGAGAGAGAGAGGGGGGGAGAGAGGAGATAGAGAGAGATAGAGGAGAGAGAGAGAGAGAGAGGAGATAGAGAGAGATAGGGGAGAGAGAGAGGTTAAGAGAGGGGAGAGAGAGGGGGGGGAGAGAGAGCGAGGGGAGAAAGAGGGGAGATAGAGGGGAGAGAGAGAGAGAGGAGAGAGAGAGGGGAGAGGAAGAGAGGGGGGGAGAGAGAAAGAGGGGAGAGAGAGAGAGGTTGAGAGAGGGGAGAGAGAGAGACAGAGAGAGGGGGGAGAGAGGAGATAGAGAGAGATAGAGGAGAGAGAGAGAGAGAGAGAGAGAGAGAGAGAGAGAGAGAGAGAGAGAGAGAGGAGAGAGAGAGATAGGGGGAGAGAGAGGTTGAGAGAGGGGAGAGAGAGAGGGGGAGAGAGAGCGAGGGGAGAAAGAGGGGAGATAGAGAGAGATAGAGGGGATAGAGAGGAGAGAGAGAGGGGAGAGAAAGAGAGGAAGAGAGGGGGGAGAGAGAGAGAGGGATGAGAGATAGTGGGGAGAGAGAGAGAGGGGAGAGAGAGAGAGAGAGAGAGAGAGGGGGGAGAGAGAGAGAGAGGTTGAGAGAGGGAAGAGAGAGAGAGGGGAGAGAGAGAGAGGGGAGATAGAGAGAGAGAGAGAGAGAGAGAGAGAGGGGAGAGAGAAAGAGAGAGGGGAGAGAGGCAAGCGAAAGAGAGGGGAGCAAGAGAGAGGGGAGCGAGAGAGAGGGGAGTGAGAGAGAGGGGAGAGATAGAGGGGAGATATAGAGAGAGGGGGGGGAGAGAGAGAGAGGGGAGAGAGGGGAGAGAGAGAGAAAGAGGGGAGATGGAGAGATAGATAGATAGAGAGAGAGAGAGAGAGAGAGAGAGAGAGGGGAGGGAGAGAAATAGAGAGGGGAGATGGAGAGAGAGAGGGGAGATGAAGAGAGAGGGGAGAGGAAGAGAGAGAGGGGAGAGAGAGAAAGAGAGAGGGGAGAAAGAAAGAGAGGGGAGAGAGAGAGGGAGAGAGAGAGCACAAAAGAGAGGGGGAGAGAATGCAAAAGAGAGGGGGAGAGAGAGCGCAAAAGAGAGGGGGAGAGAGAGAAAGCAAAATAGAGTGGGAGGGAGAGAAAGCAAGGGGTGGGACCACTGTAGGGCTTTAGAACTAGTTGTTAATAATAGACAAATATAAATATATAAATAGACATTGTAATAGACATGCATACTGTCTTATTAACTTCTCTAATTTTCTTGTAATTTGAGTATTTCACTATACATTAGGTTACTTTTAGACCTTAACAGTAAGTAGCATATGATTATAAAGGCTACTTTTGGGCTTTTAAAATATATCTCCTGAATTATTTAAAAATACAGGAATCTCTTATAATTTCCTGGATTATTACAAATATAGGAATAGTGATGTCGCGAATTGTTCGCCGGCAAATAGTTCCCGGCGAACATAGCTTCTTCGCTTTCGCTGCGGCGGGCGAACATATGCGATGTTCGATCTGCCCCCTATTCATCATCATTGAGTAAACTTTGACCCTGTATCTCACAGTCTGCAGACACATTTCAGCCAATCAGTAGCAGACACTCCCTCCCAGACCCTCCCAGCTCCTGGACAGCAGCCATTTTAGATTCATTCTGATCCTGCATTCTTAGTGAGAGGAGGGATAGTGTAGCTGCTGCTGATTTTATAGGGAAATTGATAGCTAGGCTAGTGTATTCAGAGTCCACTACAGTCCTGAAGGACTCATCTGATCTCTGCTGTAAGGACAGCACCCCAAAAAGCTCTTTTTAGGGCTAGAACATCGGTCTTTTTTTTTTTTTTGCCTATGTAATTTTGACTGTGAAACATCAGTCTGCTAGTTTAATCTAATTGCAGTTGCCTGCCTGCAGTGCCACCACTCATATCTGTTGTAACAGTAGTGTAAATTTAAAAAAAAAATAAACTTTTTTGACTGTGAAACATCAGTCTGCTAGTGTAATCTAATAGCAGTTGCCTGCCTGCCAGCGTGTGTGCCAGGCCCACTTGCCAACTAGTGCCACCACTCATATCTGTTGTAACAGTAGTGTAAATTTAAAAAAATAAACTTTTTTGACTGTGAAACATCAGTCTGCTAGTGTAATCTAATTGTAGTTGCCTGCCTGCCAGCGTGTGTGCCAGGCCCACTTGCCAACTAGTGCCACCACTCATATCTGTTGTAACAGTAGTGTAAGTTTAAAAAAAAAAACTTTTTTGACTGTGAAACATCAATCTGCTAGTGTAATCTAATTGCAGTTGCCTGCCTGCCAGCGTGTGTGCCAGGCCCACTTGCCAACTAGTGCCACCACTCGTATCTGTTGTAACAGTAGTGTAAATTTTGTAAAAAAAAACTTTTTTGACTGTGAAACATCAGTCTGCTAGTGTAATCTAAATGCAGTTGCCTGCCTGCCAGAGTGTGTGCCAGGCCCACTTGCCAACTAGTGCCACCACTCATATCTGTTGTAACAGTAGTGTAAATGTTTTAAAAAAACTTTTTTGACTGTGAAACATCAGTCTGCTAGTGTAATCTAATTGTAGTTTTCTGCCTGCCAGCGTGTGTGCCAGGCTCACTTGCCAACTAGTGCCACCACTCACATCTGTTGTAACAGTAGTGTAAATGTAAAAAAAAAAACTTTTTGACTGTGAAACATCAGTCTGCTAGTGTAATCTAATTGCAGTTGCCTGCCTGCCTGCCAGCGTGTGTGCCAGCCCCACTTGCCAACTAGTGCCACCACTCATATCTGTTGTAACAGTAGTGTAAATTTTGTAAAAAAAAACTTTTTTGACTGTGAAACATCAGTCTGCTAGTGTAATCTAAATGCAGTTGCCTGCCTGCCAGAGTGTGTGCCAGGCCCACTTGCCAACTAGTGCCACCACTCATATCTGTTGTAACAGTAGTGTAAGTTTTTTAAAAAAAAACTTTTTTGACTGTGAAACATCAGTCTGCTAGTGTAATCTAATTGTAGTTTTCTGCCTGCCAGCGTGTGTGCCAGGCCCACTTGCCAACTAGTGCCACCACTCACATCTGTTGTAACAGTAGTGTAAATGTAAAAAAAAAAACTTTTTGACTGTGAAACATCAGTCTGCTAGTGTAATCTAATTGCAGTTGCCTGCCTGCCTGCCAGCGTGTGTGCCAGCCCCACTTGCCAACTAGTGCCACCACTCATATCTGTTGTAACAGTAGTGTAAATTTTGTAAAAAAAAACTTTTTTGACTGTGAAACATCAGTCTGCTAGTGTAATCTAATTGCAGTTGCCTGCCTGCCAGTGTTTGTGCCAGGCCCACTTGCTATCTATCAAATCTATCTATCTGTCTATCGTATCTATCAAATGTATATTGCATCTATTGATCTATCTATCTAATCTATTTATCTATCTATCAAATCTATCTATCTCGCAGCCGGACTGTTTTGTGACAGCCACTTGTGTTTCGGCCAAATGGCCGTCAGCCAAATGGCCGTCGGCTAAAAGTCTGGCCACGATCTCCCGGTTGCTAAAATCCATGCCATATACACCTCCCCCGATAGGGGGAGTAACAGGTATTAAACTTATCAGAATAGTACTGCTTAACACACCACTCATATCTGGTGGCACAGTAGATTGCACGCACAGTGCCCCAAATTTGAAGTAGGAGGACCGACCAAGCATCTTTTTCCATCTCCCGGTTCCTAAAATCCATGCCATATACACGTCCCCTGGTGCCGCAACTGCTCTCTGGGAACCTTACCATGGGTCCCAGACCGCACGTCTTGTAATTCTCTGTCTGGGAAATTATATATCTATCAAATCTATCTATTTATCTATCAAATCTATCTAACTATCTATCAAATGTATATTGCATCTATTGATCTATCTAATCTATGTATCTATCTATCAAATCTATCTATCTCGTGGCCGGACTGTTTTGTGACAGCCACTTGTGTTTCGGCCAAATGTCCGTCAGACAAATGTCCGTCGGACAAATGTCCGTCAGCTAAAAGTCCGGCCACGATTGCACGCTCAGTGCCCCAAATTTGAAGTAGGAGGACCGACCAAGCATCTTTTTCCATCTCCCGGTTCCTAAAATCCATTCTATATACACCTCCCCCGATAGGGGGACTAACAGGTATTAAACTGATCAGAATAGTACTACTTAACACACCACTCATATCTGGTGGCACAGTAGATTGCACGCGCAGTGCCCCAAATTTGAAGTAGGAGGACCAACCAAGCATCTTTTTCCATCTCCCGGTTCCTAAAATCCATGCCATATACACCTCCCCCGATAGGGGGAGTAACAGGTATTAAACTGATCAGAATAGTACTACTTAACACACCACTCATATCTGGTGGCACAGTAGATTGCACGCGCAGTGCCCCAAATTTGAAGTAGGAGAACCGACCAAGCATCTTTTTCCATCTCCTGGTTTCTAATATATATCTATCAAATCTATCTATTTATCTATCAAATCTATCTATCTATCTATCTATCAAATGTATATTGCATCTATTGATCTATCTATCTATCTAATCTATGTATATATGTATCTATCAAATCTATCTATCTCGTGGTTGTGCAAATGGACTGTTTGCGGTGCGTTAAATGGGGAGTTTGGTCTGTCACTGTGAAGCGGGCCTAACCCTTACACTACCTGATCGATACAACATCATACCTGATGTTTTAAAGCACGTTATTCCAAACAATTTAGGAATGTTAGGTGATTTATGCCCTTTATGGATTAAAACCAGACTCTGCATCAACTATGTAATTTTCTGTGGGATTTTTGCCATGGATCCCCCTCCGGCATGCCACAGTCCAGGTGTTAGTCCCCTTGAAACAACTTTTCCATCACTATTGTGGCCAGAAAGAGTCCCTGTGGGTTTTAAAATTCGCCTGCCTATTAAAGTCAATGGCGGTTCGCCCATTCGCGAACAGTTGCGGAAGTTCGAGTCCGCCGTTCACGAACAGAAAATTTTCAGTTCGCGACATCACTATATAGGAATTGGAGCATACAAAAGAGTATTCAGTTAAGCAAAAGTGACACCGTAAAAGAGAAGCTGCCTGCAATACAACAAGCAACGATCAAATACAAAACACCTCAATTTTTTTTTATAATAGAACTAGACAAGGATTGTTGATACTATAACATTGAATTTATTTATATTCTGTAATCCTGGACTATTTTCAAAAATATAAATGAGGATAATAACACAAGATAAAACCTGTACATTTATACATCAAAAAGAAATGTCAACAAATATCAACTTAAGCATTACTATGCATTGAGGAAGAGCAAGTAGTAAGGTTATTGTAGCTTATATTTTAGATCTCACATAAGGTTAACCCCTTAACGACCGATGACGTGCAGGGTATGTCCTCAAAAAAAAAGGCAGTTAACGCCTGAGGACGTACCCTGCACGTCCTCGGTGTGGAAAGCAGCTGGAAGCGATCCTGCTCGCTTCCAGCTGCTTTCCGGTTATTGCAGTGATGCCTCGATATGGAGGCATCCTGTAATAACCTTTTGAAGCCATCCGATGCAGAGAGAGCCACTCTGTGGCCCTCTCTGCACCGGAGATCGGTGACTTACTCCGTTGGTGGGTGGGAGCAGGACCGGGAGGCGGGGTGGCAGCCATCGATGGCCCTGGTTGATGCGGAGGGGGGCGGGATCGTGGGCGGCAATGTCAGGGCGCGCGCACAGACGCGCGCACGTGCACGGGGAGGCGGGGGCGGGAGCGTGCACGGGGAGGGAGCGGGTGGGAACCGCTACACTACAGAAATATTTTATGTAGAAGTGGGGGAAAAGGGGGATATTATTTAAAATTTAGCAAGATCGGGTAGCAAGATCGGTATGGTGGGGTGTTAGTCTGTGGGGGGGAAGCTACACTACAGAAAAAAAATAAAATAAAAATAATAAAACCCTTTTTTTTGTTGCAAACTGGGTACTGGCAGACAGCTGCCAGTACCCAAGATGGCCCCCAATAAGGCAGAGAGGGGGGTTAGAGAGCTGTTTTGGGGGGGATCAGGGAGGTTGGGGCTAAGGGGGGATCCTACATAGTAAATGTAAATATGCTCAATTTTTTTTAAAAGAATATTCAAAGATGCCTTTTATTTTAGTACTGGCAGACTTTCTGCCAGTACTTAAGATGGCGGGGACAATTGTGGGGTGGGGGAGGGAAGGGAGCTGTTTGGGAGGGATCAGGGGGTGTGATGTGTCAGGTGGGAGGCTGATCTCTACACTAAAACTAAAATTAACCCTGCAAGCTCCCTACAAACTACCTAATTAACCCCTTCACTGCTAGCCATAATACACGTGTGATGTGCAGCAGCATTTAACGGCCTTCTTATTACCAAAAAGCAATGCCAAAGCCATGTATGTCTGCTATTTCTGAACAAAGGGGATCCCAGAGAAGCATTTACAAACATTTGTGCCATAATTGCACAAGCTGTTTGTAAATAATTTCAGTGAGAAACCTAAAATTGTGAAAAAATTTACGTTTTTTTTAATTTGATCGCATTTGGTGGTGAAATGGTGGCATGAAATATACCAAAATGGGCCTAGATCAATACTTGGGGTTGTCTACTACACTACACTACAGCTAAAATTAACCCTAGAAGCTCCCTACATACGCCCTAATTAACCCATTCACTGCTAGGCATAATACACATGTGGTGCGCAGTGGCATTTAGCAGCCTTCTAATTACCAAAAAGCAACGCCAAAGCCATACATGTCTGCTATTTCTAAAGAAAGGGGATCCCAGAGAAGCATTTACAATCATTTATGCCATAATTGCATAAGTTGTTAGTAAATAATTTCAGTGAGAATCCTAAAGTTTGTGAAAAAATTTGTGAAAAAGTGAACAATTTTCTTTATTTGATCACATTTGGCGGTGAAATGGTGGCATGAAATATGCCAAAATGGGTCTAGATCAATACTTTAGGATGTCTTCTAAAAAAAATATATACTTGTCAATGGATATTCAGGTATTCCTGACAGATATCAGGGTTTCAATGTAACTAGCGCTAATTTTGATGAAAAATGGTTTGGAAATAGCAAAGTGCTACTTGTATTTATGGCCCTATAACTTACAAAAAAAGCAAAGAACATGTAAACATTAGGTATTTCTAAACTCAGGATAAAATTTTGAAACTATTTAGCATTGGTGTTTTTTGGTGGTTGTAGATATGTAACAGATTTTGGGGGTCAAAGTGAGAAAAGGTTTTTTTTCCATTTTTTCCTCATGTTTTATAATTTTTTTTATAGTAAATGATAAGATATGATGAAAATAATGGTATCTTTAGAAAGTCCATTTAATGGCAAGAAAAACGGTATATAATATGTGTGGGTACAGTAAATGAGTAAGAGGAAAATTACAGCTAAACACAAACACCGCAAAAATGTAAAAATAGCCTTGGTCCCAAACGGACAGAAAATGGAAAAGTGCTGTGGTCATTAAGGGGTTAAAGGGCCATAATACCCAAATGTTTAAACACTTGAAAGTGATGCAGCATAGCTGTAAAAAGCTGATTAGAAAATATCACCTGAACATCTCTATGTAAAAAACAAAGATATTTTACTTCAAAAGTTCCTCAGTAGCCACCTCCCATTGTAAAGGATTTCTAAGCAGCATTTTAGTGTGTTTGTCCTGGGACATCTGAAGGGACTAGCATTGTGCACTCTCATATTATTTCACCAATCAGGTAAAGGAAGCTTACTATGAAATCTCATGAGAGTTAAGTCAAATCTCATGAGATCACAGTAAGAGTTCATGACCTCAGCACTGCTGATGCTGATTGGCTGCTGTTCATTTCTTCATTTTTTTTAATTTTTTTACCTGCAGCTGGGAGCAGCTGAGTATAACTTTTTACACAGAACTTACTCTGCTGAGCTGAGGAAATTGTGAGGTAAAATATCTTCCTTTTTTACATAGAGATGCTCAGGTGATATTTTCCTGTCAGCTTTTTTACAGTTATACTGCATCAGTTTCAAGTGATTTAGCATATGAGTATTATGTCCCTTTAAGAGTTTAGGTACTCTGGAACGGGTAACTGTTTGAAATATTCACTGTAATGACATTAGCTATATCAGTCATCACTCTTCTGGGAAGTCTTTCAAAAGAGTTTTTAATGTGTCTGTGGGAATTTGTGCCTGAAAGAGCATTTATGAGAGCAAGCACTAATATTGTATATGGGCTGGCTCATAATCTGCATTTCAATTCATCCCAAAAGAGTTCAGTGGGGTTGAGATCAAGACATAGCACTATAGACATACCACTAGACATACCACTAGAGTTCTTCCACACCAAACCATGTCATGGATCTCATTTTGTGCACATGAGAACAGTCATGCTAAAACAGGAAAGGGCTTTGTGACAGCTTCTAGAAGCTGTTTGTTGAAGATTGTTTAATCTATTAAAGATTCAGGCCCTGTCATCGAGGATTTCCACCATATCTTGGGCAAACAACTGCAATCTAGATAGCTCAAAAAGGGCATAGTCACCAATCTTCTCCAAAGGGGGAATATACATTGTAGCTGAATTAATGCTAAATGTTTTTATGCCAACAGGAATGGGTAAACTGCATTCCCTTTAATCCACTCTGCTCTGGAATAAAGTAGAAACAAGATGATGTCTGGTGATCTCATAGCATTTTACAAACTACTTACTAGCAAGAACTAAAGCGCATTACATCATAGGGTGCTATGTGAATGGAGGCTAAATCCACCAATCCATTAAGTACTGGTAGAAGTAGGTCTCAAAGTACCAGAATATTGAAAAAATTAAAAGAGTCCTGCTCCAATAAAATATAACCTTTATTGATCTGAATAAAAATCAGGAGATAAAATCACAGAATTGTCCATATACTCTTGGTGAAGCAACAAACTGGCTTACACGTTTTAGCGGTCTGCCATAATCATAGCCCAAGTACACAACTATCAAAACTCTATTTAAAGGAAAACCCACTGTTCCCATTGGATAAAATTACCATAGGCACGCCTCAATGTATATAACTGAACAATTTTACACCTGACCTGAACACAGCATGTATATTAAACATGACAGCAGATGTTAATGTCTTTCAGCACTTGTACATAGTCACAAGGTCTACACCTGGTATGTCCGCATTTGTACATCCCCACATGTGTTAACCATGAGCTAGAAGGACTCTCAATAGATTTCAGATGCATAGGAAAAAGGATTGACCTCAAAGTCTGACATCACTTGTATAAACATCTGCAGCCATCTGTTACCACCCCTATCAACTTGTCATCTGCAGCTTGTGAATATTGGGCACAATATCCAGTGACAAAGGTTACCCCTCTAAACGTATCCTTGGTGCTAGCTCCCCTTTGTTCCTGTAAAAAATGTTCCAGTGGGAGTGATTGCACTTCATGCCTAGCTCTTTTAATATCTTGTCGATGATATCCCCTCTCTTTTAACCTGATCTCCAACTGGTTAGCCTGAAAGCAAAAATAACTTTGTTCTGTACAATTTTGTCAGTTAACTTGTTTTTACATGAGGCAAATTGTCATCCTAGACATATCCCCTACACATTAGCATAGACGAAATTGTACAGAACAAATTGATTTTTACTTTGACAATACTGGTACAAAACTCGATATAGGCAAAATAAATTGGAAAGATTGTGATCAAGCCACTAGTCATCTGATCTAGGCTCAGTAATTTAAGTGGATACAAGACATTAGAGTGTGTAATTTTTGAATTAGGATTCCCCTTAAATAAAAAAGGACTCCAGTTATGCTGTTGGTCTTCTATGACTTTTTGTCACTTTTTTATCTTAATCTGATGTTCTCTTTTGATTAAATATCACTTACATCATGCTTGGAGGTTTGTTGGTTTTTGTGGTTGTTTAAATAAAAAGGTAACAAGATATTAAATGGAAGAATAAAAATTAGCACTATAATTAGCAGGTATTTTCTGATTTATGAGCTCACAAAAATGATTGCTTTACATATAAAACTCTAAGAAGTTGTTATAAAGGAGTTTGCATTTTTCTGTTTTCAGGTCTAGTTTGATATTCCCACCTATAATACTGCAATCTTTAAATTTTCACAGAACCCCCACATAGTGCTCGATGCTAATCTGCTGAAAGCTTCTTTACAGTCTTCAGCATATCTTAAAATGTGGGCTCACACTTTTATTGAAGTATATATTTTGCTTAGTAGCTTGCATTAGAGATTAAGGGGCCGATTTATCAAGCCCCTGTTTCCACGCGAGCCTTCAGGCTCACCGGAAACAGAAATTATGAAGCAGCGGTCTAAAGACCGCTGCTCCATAACTTGTCCTCCTGCTCTGAGACCGCAGACAGAAATAAACCCAATCGAATACGATTGGGTTGATCGACACCCCCTGCTAGCGGCCGATTGGCCGTGAGTCTGCACTGGAGCGGCATTGCACCAGCAGTTCACAAGAACTGCTGGTGCAATGATAAATGCCGACAGCGTATACTGTCTGCATTTATCGATGTGCAGAGAACATAATACGCTACATCATATCATGTCTGCTCGCACTATGATAAGTCTACCCCTAAGTATTTATGTGATCTGAGTTCCTAACAACATATCCATCTACACAGAGCAACAAGACAAACCAAAATGGGTATGAAATGAAGGCAACTAATAAGAAAAAATATTTACATTCACCAGCCCAGAACATTTCATTTTAGCTTAACAAGGTCATCTGAGCAGGCTAGATCATTAATTGGATTCAAGCCTTGAATACTAATGCAATAAAAGGAAAATTTCAAATAAATGACATCCCTGTGTATTGAAAATGGAATAAGGGCACAAAATATCTATTCCACCATATCTTTTACATGAATAATTTAGCTTTTAGAAGAGATAATTAAGAATCATTTCTCATAGCAAGCTTTGAAGTCAATGATATGTCAAAAAATTCATAGGTTATTTCCTTCTTTGGCTTAGTTAATCATTTACCTCTCTATTTTCTGCAAGTACAATTAGCAGCTATTGGACCTTTTCAAGATGTATAATTTATATTAACAAGTCTGAAATATAGCCCAAGTACATTACCAGCTAGATACTTTAAGGGTAAGTCATTAACATATTATTTCTACTCCGTTTTATTATATGAACATTCTGTTATTTTTAGAAAATAGTCCAATCTCTGTTGGTCATGTGTAAAAAGTTCATTTTGCTAATGGTTTCCAATTTGAAATTTAAAGGGACATTAAACATATTCATATTGTACAATAAAAAGTTAAATTGTGTGTACTAAAACAAAATGTTGTAATATATACAGTATATATATATATATATATATATATATATATATATATATATATATATATATATATATATATATTATATATATATATATATATATACGTAACAAAAACTTGCACTCGCTGGTTTTTTTTAAACACACTTTACTATACAGGAAGCCCTCAGTTTATGCCGGGGTTAGGTTCCACAAGGAATGGTTGTAAATCGAAAACCGCTTGTAAATTAAAACCCAGTTTATAATGTAAGTCAATGGGAAGTGAGGGAGATAGGTTTCCAGGCTCCAATTGTCATAAGTAACACCTAATACATTATTTTTAAAGCTTTGAAATGAAGACTTTAAATGCTAAACAGCATTATAAACCTAATAAAATAATCACACAACACAGAATATATAGTTAAACTAAGTTAAATAAACAAAAATATTTGCTAAACAGCATTATAAACCTAATAAAATAATCACACAACACAGACTTCACTTGCATTTTTCTGCAAACAGTTCTTCTATGCATTCCAATATGGACTGATTTATAGACAGGAAGATCTTGTTCCTTTGACATCTGCTCGATAGCTCAGGTCTGGTTAAACTTATTAATTTCAGCTTGCTTGGCTTTGCTGCAACACAAGCGGACAGCTCCACCTACTGGCTATTTTAATAAATGCACTGCTTCTCAATGCTTTTCAATAGCAGTCACATGACTGGGAAAAAAAGTTTGTTATTCTGAAACGGTGTAAATTGAACCGTTGTAAACCGAGGGCCACCTGTATTTTCACAGTAAAGTGTGTTAAAAAAGACCAGCGAGTGCGGGGCGGAGCCTGGCCACGAATGCTGATGGCTGCACACTGAAAGTGCTCTGACACCCATGCACTCTCAGCATAAGGCCAAACACAGCAAATAGTGTTAATTTATATATAAAAGAGATCCACTGACTCAGGTTAAAAGAGTGCACCAATATTAAAGCTCAATCTGATGTGAGAACCGAGTGGAGGGTGAGACGCAGGGTGAGGCTACGGCCTCTTAAATTTTGCGCTCCCGACACAGTACAGCGCAACACATCTGCATACCCTGACCGCAACGGACATACTGGGAGCATCGGAAGGCTATTAGTGGTTGGTGCGCAACGCCCCTTGGCCCACAGACTGACCGGAGCGGCTCTCATCGGAACGCGATTGACGGTGTCCATCAACTTTAACAAACTGCAGGGGCACATTGACACCACTCGCCAGCAAAGATAGGTCAGGCTCAGGCCGCCACAAGAAGAAACGATCCGCTGGAGAGAGGGACACAGGCCTGATAAGAGGTGAGTTGCGCCACTAGGAGCGAATTCCATCTGGGCCTTAAATATCAGAAGCCCTGTAACATTAATGTAAAGGCACATATATAAGTGTCTGGAGGGTAAAGGCAAAATAAATAAGGCATACCTACACGTTAGGCTGAAGAGGACTATTGGGGCATATCAGATTTTACCTGGTGGTCAGGAAATAACAGAATCCTAATGGCCTGTGCTTGAACTCACCACGCTTTCATTTTTATCTATATTATTACTATTAAGCCTCTCTCACTATTGCGATCCCCACATATATTTATTGAACTGGCAGTACCCAGGGCTGTTAGCAAAGCACAAACTGTGAACTATAATATCATGTCAACTAAAAGAGGCCCCAAACCTCAAAAAGCTTTACAATCAACAAACATGGAAAGCTATTTAATATCAACAGATTCAGGATAGGGTTCACAAAAAGATCCTCCAGACCTATCTAACACACAAGAAGCTGCCCACCCTTCTAATTATGACCCTAAACAAAATGGTTATGTCACAAAAGAAGATATCAGACACCTGTCTTCTAAAAATGACATAAAAGCAGCCATCTTGGAAATGAGAAACATGTTTGGGGAACTTAAAAAAGATATTGCCAATATCGATCATAGGGTCACACTAGTAGAGGAGTCACAAGAAGCCCTGCGCTCAGACGTGCAACAAAATTCTAGTTGTGTGCAATCGCAGGAAGCAACTATCCTTAATCTAAATGAAAGAATTGAAGATCTAGAAAATAGGAGTCGTCGGAACAACCTAAGGATAAGAGGTGTTCTGGAGACTGTGGCCCCGACAGAAATTAACGACTATATACAGAGACTCTTTAAATGCATTAAAAACAGCCCTGTGGATGATGATATACATTTCGAAAGGGCCCACAGAGCCTTAAGGCCAAAACCACCAGCAAGAGCCCCACCTAGAGACATTATTATTAAGCTCTTGTCTTATAGGGACAGGGAGAACATACTCCGGCACGCCAGAAACAAGCAACCGCTAATGCATGAAGGAGTGGAGATTCAAATATACACAGACCTATGCCCTGCAACCCTGCAAAAGAGGAGGGAGATGCGCTTTATTACAATATGCCTCAAAGATCAAAGGATCCCTTATAGATGGGGCTTTCCAACCTGCCTAATAGCATCTAAGGATGGACCCACAGCTACATACCGCACGATAGCTGATCTTCCAGCCTTCAATCAAACCCTTGGAACACAGATCAGGCCTTTGGGTCCTGCAGCAGAACCAGTGCCCATAAGAGAAAATCGCAGAGCAATGGAAGGACCCTCATGGCAGAGGGCCCCCTTGAGTCCATAGCCTCTCCACTGAGGAGATACACTACCAGCGCATGGACAGAACTGCTAAATTTGCTGTGAACTGTATGCAAGCGAACGCAACGTTCAGGACCATGCTTTTCCTCATATGACAGCTAAGTACACGACAATATACTGTTTTATCTGCCTTTTTTTGTTCGCACACTTTTGGATGTGACTTATGTTCCAGGTCTGTTTTCAAGGCCTCACAGTTAAAAGTTTAGCTTGCTGTAGTTACGTTTACCTATAAACACTGGAACCTGATGTAAGAAAATGTTTGATGCCCCATATAGAGATAAATTAATACACTTGCCATTTACAGGCGAGAGATGGATAAGCCCAGAACTCAGTGGACTAGATACTATTAGGGCTATGCTGTAGCTGCAACTTTCATACTACAGACAGCAAATTTAAAACACTCTTACTGTTACTGTTCTACTTAAGTTACTAATGGTTAAATGTGCATGACAGCTTATGATGTTAAAATGTTCTTATTGTATGATAGCTAAGTACATGGAAATCTTGTTCTCTATTGCCTGTAAATACTAGTAAGGGCTCATGTTCCAGATCTGTCCTGGAGAGCTTGCTGCTGGGACATAGAATATTAAGGCTGCACTCACTTATAGAAACCAAAATTAGAAGTAAGGATAGGCCTAACCCACCTTGATATGAAGGGTTACACTTACCATTTAAATATGGGCTATAGACATGTTCAGGGTTTAGGTGAATAAACAATGCTATGATTATACTGATGTTACAAACCCTATTGGAGCTAACTGCACTATTAAACCATTTGTTGGCCACTATTTAAATAAGCTACTATATGATAGTGGAGATCAGTGGCTTATAGGGTACACCACAGCTTAAGATACATATAAGGCGGCTCCCTGGATTAATCACTTCACACAGGCATTGCCCGCAAACTGCCTGTTCATACTTGTATAGTACAGTACTGCATGTTCATACTTGTATAGTACTATCGCCCTCCTGTAGGACACTTTAGCTTCTATAGAGATATAACCACTATAGCCACATGACAGAGTCAATTATAACCCCCATGTTATACTGGGGACTCTTTAAATCAAATAAAGGTACAACATAACACCCCCTATCTAAAGCACTAATAGAAGTCACCCTGTGTCACTAACGGACACTTAGCGGCAACCTCAAAAGAAAGTTGTAGCTCACTCATGAGTCAGCCAAAAATACTTAAATATAAATAAAAGTTAGAAAAAATTAATGATATAAAACAAAGTCAATGTTATAAGTTATGTATATTGATTGCTGTGTTTGCCTACAAGTTATAATGTTAATAGAAATAATTAATTTGCTGAGAGTGTAGGGGTTACTACCCCCGTTGTTAGACTATCTTCACACTAGTCTGATAGAGTTTAACTCTACATTTAACCCTTCCTTTTTCTTCTCACATTTCCTTAACTTACACTGTTTATCTACATCTATTAGGGAACTTTGCTTCCCTTTCTTTTTGCTTATTCTTCTTTGCTTCTGCTCCCTGCTTGTTTTACACACTGACCGCATAAGGTCACCTTTATAAGTTAGTTTTCTTCCCCCCCCATTTACCTACTTTCTCTATCTCTCCCTCCCCCTTCCTTTTCACCCCCCCATATTTTTTTTTTCTCTTTCTCTTCCCTCTTCTCTACCCTGATACCCCCTCGCTCCTCCCTTAATCATCGTATAATTATCCTTCCCCATTCACCCCTTCTTCTTTTGACCTGAGCGGCCTTGGGCCACCAACTAGCACAATGAGAGGCATGCATGATCACACCATAGACCTGGTCACAATAAACGTTAAGGGATTTAATAGCCCTGGGAAAAGATCGGTTGTCACTAGAGATTTACATAGAATGGGGGGAGATGTTATATGCCCTCCAGGAGACGCACTTCTCTAAATTCAGAGAACCCAAATGGTATAATCAGCAATTTCCAACGGCTTACTTTGCCTCCGGCCCCCATAAAAAAAAATGGGGTGGGGATCCTTTTTTCGGGCTGATGTGCCTTTCCGGATGGAGCAGACCATAAAAGGACCGGAGGGCAGGTACTTGATCTTAATTGGCACCTTATATGGCAATTATGTAAAACTTGTCAACGCGTACTTCCCGAATACAGCGCAAGATACTTTTTTAAAAAAATTAGCGAAAGAAATTCTAGAGGCCCAAAGGGGAATACTGTTTTTTGGTGGTGATTTTAATGTTTCATTCTGCCCCATATTAGACACTTCAGATGGGCTGTCTAGCACTAAACACAAGGTAGTCAACAGATATCTAAATGTCTTAGAGATCTGGTTCTTCACGATGTTTGGCACACAATGCATCCAAACACCAAAAATTATTCCTTTTACTCCCACCCCCATGGGAAATACACCAGAATCGACTACATCTTTACAGACTCTGCAGGGCTCTCTAGCATCACTGGCAGCAGTATAGGTCAGATTACCTGGTCTGATCACGCTCCAGTGAGGTGTACCATCAAAATGGCCAGAGATGCCGATTACTCCATTTATATGGCGCTTGGATGAGTCCCTACTGGACGAGCCTCTGCTAAGGCAGAAACTGGATAGCACCATTGATGAATACTTTCGCAATAATTCAGGAGGCGGCCTGGCAGAGACGACAGTGTGGGAAGGCACATAAATGTGTTTTAAGAGGAGAGTTGATTAGACATGTAGCCGCACTCTGTCGGGAACAGAAATCTCGCTATGTTGCACTACTCGAAAAAGTGGCACAAGTCGAAGCCGCACATAAAGAGCGGCCGACTGACAGAGCACTACAGGCTGATCTCGCTGAAGCCAGGTCAGCCCTATTGCAACATCTCCAGAGGGAGCAACAAATTAAAGCCCTTTGGTTACGACAATGTTACTTCGAACAGAGCAACAGGGCAGGGAAGTTCCTTGCACGAGCTCTGGCACGCCAGAGACTTAAAACTTATGTATACGAAGTTATAAGACCACCATTGCGGGACGCACCGAGAAGGATCTGCTGTAGCAGAAAACGTTTGGTAGCTTCTATGAAGCCTTATACAAGCTACATCCTAGGGAGCTGGAGGAACGGGACAAATTACTGGCAATAACCAGGAAGATGCTATTGTAAACTATTTACAGGGAATAGACATGCCTTGTCTGTCTCAAGATGAGGCGGAGCAACTTGAAGCACCATTCACTAAAAAAGAGATCCAGCGAGCGATTAAGCTCCTCCCAGGAGGCAAAAGCCCTGGGCCAGATGGATTTGGCATGCGTTATTACAAAACATTCCGAGACAAGCTGGTGCCACACTTACTTACGGTATTTTAATCAATTATCAGGAGGGCTCTGCCCTACCAAGCTCTATGCTTGAAGCACATATCTCAGTCAAACATAAACCCCCGAAACTGAGAATCTACCCAGCAGCTACAGACCTATCTCGCTCCTTAATTCGGACATCAAAATCCTAGCAAAAATGATTAGCTAACCGTCTTGCTAAGCTACTGCCACAACTGATCTCCACAGATCAAGTGGGGATTTGTCCCGGGCAGAGAAGCCTGGGACAATACCCTTAGAGTACTACAACTGATTTCTTACGCAGATCATAACTCAGCTCCGTTGGCGCTATTGATCGGGGTGAATTGGTTATTTATGCGACACATCTTGACAAAACTGGGATTCTGGTAACGGCATTTATCAGTACGATTTCGCGTTATATTCGACGCCAAGCGCTAAGGTGCGTGTTGATGGCATGCTCTCGAAGCCCTTTCCAGATCTCTAAGGGACGAGACAGGGGTGTCCCCTGTCACCCTTGTTATTGCCTTAGTTAATGAGACTCTAGCTGTAGGGTTCGTAGTAACCCCCTGATATAATGGGACTGGTGAGTAGGACACAAAGAGCATAAGTTGGCCATGTATGCGGACGACGTTCTGGTGACGTTGTCAGATGTGTCCACCTCGCTCCCAGCCCTATTGACGGAATTTGCAGAATTTGGACAGGTTTCGAATTTCCAGCTTAACCTGTCCAAGTCCCGAATATCATGAATATATCTGTACCAGCTGACGTTTTTTAGTGAGGCATGTGATAATTGCCCACTTAGTGTTGCGAAACATTGCTTGAAATATCTCGGGGTCCTTCCTGACCCTGATAATCTCTGAATGGTTGATATGAAGTATAAGCTGATTAGAGATACAGTGACAGATGATATGACCATGGTGAACGAACAAAATCCATCTCGTGGTTGGGTCGTATCCATGTGGTCAAAGATGTATATCCTCACCAAGGATTCTCTATATCATGCAAGCACTCCCTCTCACATTGGCATTACACCCTTAATTCATCAGATCCAATCAGAGATGGAGGTGTATATCTGGAAAGATATAAAACCGAGAATCAGGAAAAAAAACAATGTACCTGCCCAGAGATATGGGGGGGGGGTGCGGGAGTCCCTCTACTAAAGATATACTTTAAAGCAATTATTGTTCAGAGACTGGTCCATTGGTGTCACAACAAATCGGATAAAGCTTGGGTAGAGTTGGACCGAGAACTTCTACAGAGAGGAAATGTAGGCGCGCTTGCCTGGATATCAGCGGAAAATCGACCACCACTGATCCAACAATACCCTTATTAAATGATGTGTTCTGCATATGGGATTCATTGATCAAACAAGACAAATGCATCTCTTCTATTCCTTCACCGGTAACACCGGTGTTTGATAACCCAGAAAATGCCTTAGCAAATAGAATAAAGCCCGACAGAAATACATACACACTGGCAGAGGCCGCTAAATCTAATGCTTTTCCATCAAGGCAAGATACCGGCCCAGGAAAAGCTAAAAGAGTGGGATACATGGCTGTTCTCCTCTTGGTTTAGAGTGGCGCAATTTCATCATTATGTGAATGGATATAAAGATAAATCCCTCTTTACGAGGAGAGAAGACATCCCTGGAGCACATTTGCACAATGGCCCAAGCGCCTGGTCATTTGATATCTTGTCTCTATAAACTGTTACTCACAAGCAGTGATGAGCTCCTGCCCTCTTACACAAACACATGGTGTACAGACCTTAACTTAGATATTGCCTCAAAAGACTGGTTACAGATTTTTAATAAAGCAAAAAAAGCCTCAGTCTCAATGAGACTGCAGGAGATGCACTTTAAATTCTTAAGCCGGTGGTATCTGACTCCACAGAGGTTATGTAAAATTTACCCTACAAATGAATGGGGATTGTTGGAGGGGCTGTGGAGAGACCGGTTCAATAATGCATATCTGGTGGACGTGTCCACGGATACAGGAGTGCTGGGCAAGAATTTTTGCCGAAAGCAGCCGGATTCTCGGGGTAATATTGCCTCCAAACCCGAACAATCTGATATACCATTTGCCCCTCCCCCAAGCTGGTGGTGGAAGCGATACATAGGGCTGTTTCTACTAATGCTAAATGGCACTAAGAGCTTAATTCCCAAAATACTGGAAGTCTGTCAACGTACCGAGCCTGAATGAATGGAAACATGGGGTCAGAGACACTGCTTGATCTGGAGTGGTTTTCACTACCTCAAAACTGGAAAACTTGCTCTACATGAACATATGTTAATGATTTGGGAAGGCAAAGATATATGACGGCCTAAAAAGATCTCTAAAACTAATTTGACTGGCCTGAGGTGAAGTGTCCTGGGGGTATACATTGACAATCCGTTTCTGGGGAGATGTGGGATTTTGGGGACCCTTGAGCACTATAACCCTGGAAATTATTCCAGCATTAGGAAATGGCACCGCCTATAGTGCTAATCACCTCCCCTTCTACCCTTGCCTTCTCAAGCCCTTTCTTCAAACATTTCCCCCCCTACTCCCCCTTCTCAGCCTCCCCCCCTCTTCGTGTCCCCCCCCCTTTTTTTTTTTTTCTTCCCCACTCCCTAACCTCCCTTCCCTTCCTCCTACACTCTTTCTAAACTCTTTCTTCTTGCTTTTTCCTATCTTTCATCCCTATAAAGGGTATGACTTAATACCAATGTGAATTTTATACCTTAACCAATAGATATAATTATACAGATATACTGTATAATACTACGCTAATGAATGTGAACAGTGTACCAGAGATTTAATTTTGAAGCACTACTTAGAGAATTATTTTCACTGCATGTTGTGCATAATTTAATACCTCTGTAACGCTTGATTTGAAACTACTGTTGATTTTTCCACTGTTTGTCTTCCAATACTGGTCACTCAATAAAGCTTTATTTAAAAAAAAAAAAAAAAAAGACAGCGATGTGCAAGTTTTTGTTACTTCTGTTAATCCTGTACTAGCACCCTGGTAGTTCAGCTGTTAAGTGAGAGTGCTCTCTGTGTTCCTTTTAATATATATATATATATATATATATATATATATATATATATATATATATACTATATAACAGTATATATATATATATATGTCTAATTTTTTGCAATTTAACTCTGCAAATTGTAGGTTTTCCAATTATTATTTTGAAGTGGAAGTGCAGATATAACATATGGCTAGATTACGAGTTATGCGTTATGAGTGGTCGCTGAGTGACTAACTACTAACCCGGCGGTTAACAGGCAAAAAGTGAGGCATAGAGCAAAATTGAGCTCCATACCGCACCTCCATACACAGGCGCTGCTGAAAGGTCGCGGTGAGCTAGGTTATAACGTGTTCATGCACGATTCCCCATAGACATCAATGGGGAGAGCTGGCTGAAAAAAAAGTCTAACACCTGATAAAAAGCAGGTAAGGCTCAGTAACGCAGCCCCATTTGATTCCTATGGGGGAAACACATTTATGTTTACACCTAAAACCCTAACATGAACCAGAGTCTAAACACCTCTAATCTTACACTTATTAACCCCTAATCCTGCCCCATCCCCGACATCGCCAACACTTACATTATACTTATTAACCCCTAATCTGCCACTCCGGACATCACACCACTATAATAAACAATATTAACCCCTAAACCGCCGCACTCCCGCATCACAAACACTAGTTAAATGTTATTAACCCCTAATCTGCCACCCCCAATGTCGCTGCAAACCTACACCTACACTTATTAACCCCTATCTGCCTTCCCCAACGTCGCCACCACTATACTAAATTTAATTAAACCCATAAACCTAAGTCTATCCCTAAACCCCCCTAACTTAAATATAAATAAAATAATCTAAATAAAACCTACTATCATTACCTAAATAATTCCTATTTAAAACGAAATACTTACCTGTAAAATAAACCCTAAGATAGCTACAATATAAACTAATAGTTACATTGTATCTAGCTTAGGTTTTATGTTTTATTTCACAGGGCAAGTTTGTTTTTATTTTAACTAGGTAGAATAGTTACTAAATAGTTATTAACTATTTACTAACTACCTAGCTAAAAAAAAAAATACAAATTTACCTGAAAAATAAAACCTAACCTGCCTTACACCTAACACCTATCCTTACACTACAATAATATCAATTACCTAAATTACAAAAAACAAACACAAAATTACAAAAAATAAAAAAAGAAATGATCAGATATTTAAACAAAATAAAAAAGCCCCCCAAAATATAAAAAAACCCCTGCCTAAAACTAAACTGCCAATAGCCCTTAAAAGGGACCTTTTGCAGGGCATTGCTCCAAAGAAATCAGCTCTTTTACCTGTAAAAAATATACAAACAACCCCCCAACAGTAAAACCCCACCCACACAACCAACCCCCCAAATAAAATCCTAACTAAAAAAACTAAGCTCCCCATTGCCCTGAAAAGGGCATTTGGATGGGCATTGCCCTTAAAAGGGCATTTAGCTCTTTTTCAGTGCCCAAACCCTAACCTAAAAATAAAACCCACCCAATAAACCCTTAAAAAAGCCTAACACTAACCCCCGAAGATCTACTTACAGTTTTTGAAGACCCAACATCCATCCTCAACAAAGCCGGCAGAAGTCCTCAATGAAGCGGCAGAAGTCTTCATCCAACATGGGCAGAAGTCTTCATCCAGATGGCATCTTCTATCTTCATCCATCCGGCGTGGAGCGGGTCCATCTTCAAGACATCCGGCGCGGAGCATCCCCTCTTCAATTGACGTCTTCTTGAAGAATGAAGGTTCCTTTAAATGACGTCATCCAAGATGGCGTCCCTTGAATTCTGATTGGCTGATAGAATTCTATCAGCCAATCGGAATTAAAGGTGAAAACATCCTATTGGCTGATGCAATCAGCCAATAGGATTGAGCTTAAATCCTATTGGCTGATCCAATCAGCCAATAGGATTGAACTCACATTGCATCAGCCAATAGGATTTTTTCACTTTTAATTCCGATTGGCTTAATTCTATCAGCCAATCGGAATTCAAGGGACGCCATCTTGGATGACGTCATTTAAAGGAACCTTCATTCTGCAAGAAGAGGTCGATTGAAGAGGATGCTCTATGCTGGATGTCTTGAAGATGGACCCGCTCCGTGACGGATGGATGAAGATAGAAGATGCCTCTGGATGATGACTTCTGCCCGGTTGGATGAAGATTTCTGCCCGGCTGGATGAAGACTTCTGCCGCTTCATTAAGGGCTTCTGCCGGCTTCGTTGAGGATGGATTTCGGGTCTTCAAAAACTGTAAGTGGATCTTCGGAGGTTAGTGTTAGGCTTTTTAAGGGTTTATTGGGTGGGTTTTATTTTTAGATTAGGGGTTTGGGCACTTGAAAAAGAGCTAAATGCCCTTTTAAGGGCAATGCCCATCCAAATGCCCTTTTCAGGGCAATGGGGAGCTTAGGTTTTTTTAGTTAGGATTTTATTAGGGGGGTTGGTTGTGTGTGATGGTGGGTTTTACTGTTGAGGGGTTGTTTGTATTTTTTTTACAGGTAAAAGAGCTGATTTCTTTGGTGCAATGCCCTGCAAAATGCCCTTTTAAGGGCTATTAGTAGTTTACTTTAGGCTAGGGTGTTTTTTATTTTGGGGGGCTTTTTTATTTTGATAGGGCTATTAGATTTGGTGTAATTAGGTTAAATATCTGATCATTTCTTTTTTTATTTTGTGTAATTTAGTGGGGTTTTTTTTGTAATTTAGGTAATTGTATTTAATTTAGCTAAATTTGTATTTATTTTAGCTAGGTAGTTAGTAAATAGTTAATAACTATTTAGTAACTAGTATACCTAGTTAAAATAAATACAAACTTGCCTGTGAAATAAAAATAAACCCTAAGCTAGATACAATGTAACTATTAGTTATATTGTAACTAGCTTAGGGTTTATTTTATAGGTAAGTATTTAGTTTTAAATAGGAATTATTTAGTTATTAATAGTAGGTTATATTTAGATTTATTTTAATTACATTAAAGTTAGTGGGTGTTAGGGTTAGATTTAGGGTTAGGTTTAGTGCTTAATAAATTTAGTATAGTGGCAGCAACGTTGTGGGGCTGCAGATTAGGGGTTAATAAGTATAGGTAGGTGGCGGCAATGTTAGGGACAGCAGATTAGGGATTAATAACAGTAATGTAGGTTGAGGCGACATTGGGGGCGGCAGATTAGGGGTAAATAATATTTAACTAGGGTTTGTGATGCGGGAGTGCGGCGGTGTAAGGGTTAATATGTTTATTCTAGTGGCGGCGATGTCCGGAGCGGCAGATTAGGGGTTAATAACTTTTTTTAGTGTTTGCGATGCGGGAGGGCCTCGGTTTAGGGGTTAATAGGTAGTTTATGGGTGTTAGTGTACTTTTTTGCACTTTAGTTATGAGTTTTATGTTACAGCTTTGTAGCGTAAAACTCATAACTAATGACTTTCAGTTTACGGTATCGATCTTGGCGGTATAGGGTGTACCGCTCACTTTTTGGCCTCCCAGGCAGACTCCTAATACCGGTGCAAATGAAGTCCCATTGAAAAAGCTGCGGTAATTACGTTGCGTTAAGGCCAAAAAATTTTGCGGTGCCCCTAAACCTGCAAGAACGTAATATCAGCGGTAGTGAAAAAGATCCTTAACGCTGCTTTTTCACTAATACCACAAAACTCGTAATCTAGCCGATAGTTAATGGTTGCACACTCTAGTGAATCATTTATAGTTGCCCGAGCAGAGAAGGAAACCTAGGTTTTCAATATTTAAACAGCTATTTAATTTTAAAACACACATCTGCATATTGTTCTCAGGCT
This sequence comes from Bombina bombina, assembly GCF_027579735.1. NCBI lineage: Eukaryota > Metazoa > Chordata > Amphibia > Anura > Bombinatoridae > Bombina > Bombina bombina. The sequence goes on from NC_069503.1 coordinate 998,246,146, forward strand.
AGCTCTAGCTTTAAATATATCATTCTCTCTAGCATTTACTTAAAGGGGTAGAAAGGTCAAAATTAAAATGTACATGGCTGCATTTCAGTTTAAAATATGAACATGTCTGCAATATACTTCTATTAGCAAAATTACTTGTTTTTCAGTGACTTATGCGCATATCCTGTGAGAGCTCGTGCACCAGTATTCAAAAACTATGCATGCTCAGAGCTAGCTGTAGTGTATATTGCTTCAGAAGATGCCATTTTTATCATACATGCTACTGCTGATACTCTGAGCAGGTATGGTGTTTGACTACAGGTGTATAGGCCCTCAAATTTAAGTGACACTGAGATATAGGGGCATATTTATCAAGCTCTGAATAGAGCTTGATGTCCCGTGTTTCTGGAGAGCCTGCAGGCTCGCCAGAAACAGCAGTTATGAAGCAGCGGTCACAATGACCGCTGCTCCATAACCCTGTCCGTCTGCTATGAGCAGGCGGACAGACATCGCCAGAAATCAACCCGATCGAGTATGATCGGGTTGATTGACACCCCCCTGCTGGCGGCCCATTGGCCGTGAGTCTGCAGGGGGCGGCGTTGCACCAGCAGCTCTTGTGAGCTGCTGGTGCAATGCTGAATACGGCGAGCGTATTGCTCGCCGTATTCAGCGAGGTCTGTCGGACCTGATCCGCACTGTCGGATCAGGTCAGACAGACCTTGATAAATAGAGGCCATAGCATGCAATTTTAACCAACTTTCCAATTAACTTCTATAATCTAATTTGACTTGTTGAAAGGAAAGAAGCAACAATGCAATACTAGTAGCTAGCTGTAGATTGGTGACTGCACATACTGTATATGTGTCTTGTCACTGGCTCATCTGATGTGTTTAGCTATCTCCTAGTAGTACATGCTGCTCCTGCAATGCAGGATACCATTAAGCAAATTTGATAATAGAAGTAAATAGCAAAGTTGTTTAAAACTTTGTTTTATAAGAATTGTGAAAGGAAAATTTGAGATTTTACATCCCTTTTTTGTTTTTTTGTTTTTCATTTATGTTTAACAATTGCATTAACATATGCAGATTGTATAATCTATGGACAGTTTCAGTTTTTTTCTTTGACCTCAATATTTGGATATTTTCTGCAGGTAGCTGTAAATATATTTACCTGTTTTAAGGGATATGAATTCTGCCTTTCATGTCTGCTGACCATCAATAAATCACAAAATCTATCTGAGCCTCACGTGTATGCACACGGCCAAAATACTCCAAGCAAAAAGAGGCAAATAAGGTTTCAAAAATATTAAGAGAGATGACCTAGAAAATATCTGAAAAAAATATAACGTCAGAAGATGAAAAATATAAAGCCAGTTTATATAGAAAATAAAATGAAATCATGTGAAATGATGAACAAAAAATGTTTTCTGATTAAGGGCTAGATTACGAGTGGAGCACTATCATTTGCGCGCAAGCGATATCGGCTCTTTCCAGATTTTTGCGCACATCGGAAAGAACAAGCATATTACAAGTTATAAGTAAACACGTTTGCTCGAGCGCAATCACGATTTATGCTCGTCAGGTTAGCTCGACATGAAAGCTTGCGTGAAAGTTAGGGGAAGAAAAAATGTATATATATACATAGACATGTGCGGTTCGTTTCGGATTTATTCGGAAAATTCGGTAAATTCGGAGATTCGGATCGATTCGAATTTCTGAATTAAAATACTTCCGAATCTACTGAATGAATCCGAAATAGCTGCCGTATCTCCGAATAAATCCGAATTAGCTCGGTAAAATTCGGCATTTCCCCATAGGAAACAATGGGGAGTTTCGGCTGGAAAAAAACCTAACACCGCAGCCCCATTGTTTCCTATGGGGAAACACTAAGTCTGCACCAAACACCCTAACATGTACCCCGAGTCTCTAAACACCCCTAATCTAACACTTATTAACCCCTAATCTGCCGCCCCCACTATCGCTGACACCTGCATTATCTTATTAACCCCTAATCTGCCGACCGGATATCGCCGCCACTATAATAAATGTATTAACCCCTAAACCGCCGCACTCCCGCCTCGCAAACACTATAATACATTTCATTAACCCCTAATCTGCCCCCCCAACGTCGCCGCAATCTAACTACAAGTATTAACCTAATCTGCCGACCGGACATCACCGCCACCTACATTATAGCTATTAACCCCTAATCTGCTGTCCCTAACATCGCTGACCCCTACATTATTAGTTAATCCCCTAATCTGCCCCCCCAACATCGCCGCAATCCTAACTACAAGTACTAACCCCTAATCTGCCGACCGGACATCAGCCGCCACCTACATTATAGCTATTAACCCCTAATCTGCTGTCCCTAACATCGCCGACCCCTACATTATAGTTATTAACCCCTAATCTGCCCCCCCAACATCGCCGCCATCTAACTACAAGTATTAACACCCTAATCTGCCGACCGGACATCGCCGCCACTATAATAAATGTATTAACCCCTAAACCGCCGCACTCCCGCCTCGCAAACACTATAATACATTTTATTAACCCCTAATCTGCCCTCCCTAACATCGCCGCCACATACCTACAATTATTAACCCCTAATCTCCGACCCCAACGTCGCCGCTACTATAATAAGGTTATTAACCCCTAAACCTAAGTCTAACCCTAACACCCCTAACTTAAATATAATTTAAATTAAACGAAATAAATTTACTATAATTAAATAAATGAATCCTATTTAAAACTAAATACTTACCTGTAAAATAAACCCTAAGCTAGCTACAATAAAACTAATAGTAACATTGTTGCTAGCTTAGAGTTTATTTTTATTTTACAGGCAAGTTTGTATTTATTTTAACTAGGTACAATAGTTATTAAATAGTAATAATAACTATTTAATAACTACCTAGCTAAAATAAATACAAATTTACCTGTAAAATAAATCCTAACCTAAGTTACAATTACACCTACACTACACTATCATTAAATTAATTAAATAAATGAATCCTATTTAAAACTAAATACTTACCTGTAAAATAAACCCTAATATAGCTGCAATATAACTAATAGTTACATTGTAGCTATTTAGGATTTATATTTATTTTACAGGCAACTTTGTATTATTTTAACTAGGTACAATAGCTATTAAATAGTTTATGACTATTTAATAGCTACCTAGTTAAAATAATTACAAAATTACCTGTAAAATAAATCCTAACCTAAGTTACAATTAAACCTAACACTACACTATCATTAAATAAATTAACTACAAGTACCTACAATTAAATACAATTAAATAAACTAAACTAAAGTACAAAAAAACCCCACTAATTACAAAAAATAAAAAAATATTACAAGAATTTTAAACTAATTACACCTAATCTAAGCCCCCTAATAAAATAACAAAGCCCCCAAAATTAAAAAATGCCCTACCCTATACTAAATTACAAAAGTTAACAGCTCTATTACCTTACCAGCCCTTAAAAGGGCCTTTTACGGGGCATGCCCCAAAGAAAACAGCTCTTTTGCCTGTAAAAGAAAACACAACCCCCCCCCATTACAACCCACCACCCACATACCCCTACTCTAACCCAAACCCCCCTTAAATAAACCTAACACTACCCCCCTGAAGATCTCCCTACCTTGAGTCGTGTTCACCCAGCTGGGCCGAAGTCTTCATCCGATGGGGCAGAAGAGGACATCCAGACCGGCAGAAGTCTTCATCCAAGCGGGGCAAGAAAAGGTCTTCCATCCATCAGAAGTCTTGATCCAGGCGGCATCTTCTATGTTCATCCATCTGGAGCAGAGCGGCAGCATCCTGAATACATCCGTCGCGGAGCATCCTCTTCTTTCTTGATCCGACGACTAAATGACTGTACCTTTAAGTGACGTCATCCACGATGGCGTCCCTTGAATTCCGATTGGTTGATAGGATTCTATCAGCCAATCGGAATTAAGGTAGGAAAATCTGATTGGCTGTTTTAATCAGCCAATCAGATTCAAGTTCAATCCGATTGGCTGATCCAATCAGCCAATCAGATTGAGCTTGCATTCTATTGGCTGATCGGAACAGCCAATAGAATGCGAGCTCAATCTGATTGGCTGATCGAATCAGCCAATCAGATTGAACTTGAATCTGATTGGCTGATTCAATCAGCCAATCAGATTTTTCCTACCTTAATTCCTATCAGCCAATCGGAATTCGAGGGACGCCATCTTGGATGATGTCATTTAAAGGAACCTTCATTCGTCGTTAGTCCGCGTCGGCTGCTTCAAGATGGATTAGGGGTTAATAAGTGTAGGTAAGGTAGCAGCGACGTTGGGGGGCAGATTAGGGGTTAATAAATATAATGTAGGTGTTGGCGACGTTGGGGGCAGCATATTAGGGGTTCATAGGGATAACGTAGGTTGCGGCGGTGTCCGGAGCGGCAGATTAGGGGTTAATAATATAATGCAGGTGTCAGCGATAGCGGGGGTGGCAGATTAGGGGTTAATAAGTGTAAGGTTATGGGTGTTTAGACTCAGTGTTCATGTTAAGGTGTTAGGTGCAGACTTAGAAAGTGTTTCCCCATAGGAAACAATGGGGCTCCATTAGGAGCTGAACGCTGCTTTTTTGCAGGTGTTAGGTTTTTTTTCAGCTCAAACTGCCCCATTGTTTCCTATGGGGGAATCATGCACGAGCACGTTTTTTTCAAGCTGGCCGCTACCATAAGCAACGCTAGTATTTAGAGTTGAAGTGGCGGTAAATTATGCTCTACGCTCCCTTTTTGGAGCCTAACGCAGCCTTCAGAGAACTCTAAATACCAGCGTTATTTATATTATATTTATATTTTTAAGGTGCAGGGGGGAAAAAACACGTAGCTAACGCACCCCTTTGGTCACAAAACTCTAAATCTAGGTGAAAGATAGCAAGAGAAAGAAGAAAAATTGATAATAGAAGTAAATTAGAAAGTTGATTAAAATTGCATGCTCTAATTCACAAAAGAAAAAATGTGGGTTCAGTGTCCCTTTAAGTAAGTAGTTTAAATTTGAATTGAAGCTAATACTGCAGTTTCAGTTTTGTACACCCTACTACTCCAGACTAGCTGATAATGACAAATCCCTCTGCTTTACCAGTGTAGAGCGACACTCCTCTGCAAGAATGACTAGAAAACATGTTAGTCAGCACAGGAACATGATTTAAACATTTTTGAATAAATGATACAAAGAAAGTGAAACAAATTTGATAATAGAAGTAAACTGGAAAGTTGTTTAAAATTGTATGTTCTACCTAAATCATGAAAGAAACATTTTAGGTTTCATGTCTTTTTAACCATGCCTTTCCTCTAGTCCTTGCCCGTTTATTGAGATTCTCTGAGTGTGTTTGTGCTGAATCCTTCCTGCCTTCTGTGTATGACCTATTTTGCTTCCTGACCATCCATTTGCTTGCTGATTTTTTGGCAATGTTTCGGGAGAATATACCTTAATGATGCCATGCCAAACAAACAAACATTACTGACTTATGTACTATCATACCACTAGGTGGTGCTGTTGATCATTTCATATTTTAACTCATTAGTAACCAACAAAACAGTATATTTTACAATATTATACAATTTATCAAAATATTTAAAACAAAGTCATTCATGATAAACTTAACAGAATAAATAATCTGATCAGGAGGAGTGAATCACCTATATCTGCTTAGCTATCTCATACTGCAGATAAATAACTCTACTGCCTAAGACAGGGACTAGAAAAATACAGACAGGTCCCAATCTTTATTCATGCCATTTGGTTCAAGGGACCCTAATTCATAAATCCAATAGGAATCCCTCTGTTTCAAGCGCAGCTCTCTATCTCCACCTCTATGTGCTATTTTAATATGATCAATAATTTGAAATTTAAGTTGGCTATATAATAGAGTGACCAGCTTTCAAAAAATGATTAGCTAATGGAACTTTCAAATTACAAGTGCGGATGTTACTCTTATGCTCTATAATGTGGTCTTTGGCAGGTCTAGTAGACTCACCTATGTATACTCCCCCACATGGACAGTATTAACTTTAGGGCCTACATCAGCCTTAACCAATTTCATTTGAATATTCCTACCTTTTTTATAGGCTGGCATAGGGTGTGCTTGAAATTCTACAATGTTCGGGTTGCATCTAGCTAACACATCCCAATGTTTTTTTAATAATTCTTTGAATTTCTGAACTCTGTGAGTTATACTCAGATACAAATAACAATCTTTGATGTTTATTATCCATTTTTTAATGAGTTACTCCTATCCTTCGATGATACCAGATTAGATCTTGGTATAGATTTAACCAGCTTAATCTCTTCAATAATTAAATTATCCGGATATCCTCTCTCTTTAAATCTATTCCCCATCTCCTCTAGCTTTTTATATACAATATTCTCATCTGAGACAATCTTACTTAAACGCAAGAGTTGGCTGTGGGGAAGAGACCTAATCAGAGAGGAGGGGTGAGCACTATCAAATCTTAATAGACTATTACGGTCAGTGCTTTTTCTGAAAAGATCATTTTTTAGAGTTACCATCTTTGGTCACCCTTACATCAAGAAAGTCTAAGTATTATTCACTCCAGACTAACTTAAATCTTATATGATCAGTGGATACATTTAACTCATTTACAAAGTCTACCAGGGTTCCAACATCGCCCAACCATATTCCAAATATGTCATCGCCCAACCATATTCCAAATATGTCATCGAATAAACATACTATTAGAAAAAATATATTTTTCTTCATATAAATTCATAAATATGTTCGCATTATTAGTGGTGACGTTGGAACCCATGGCGGTCCCCTGGAGCTGGAGAAAATCATCCTGAAACAAAAAATAGTTATTGTATAGTAGAATAGATAACAATTGCATAAAAAAAATCAATGTGAGCATGATTATATTTGATATCAGACTTCAAAACAGAATATACTGCATCAATACCACTAGTGTGCATGATATTTGTATATAATCCTCCACGTCAAGACTAAACATAATAAATTTAGTATTGGGGATTTCTAAGGAGCTGAGCTTAAGAAGAAAGTCTCCTGTATCTTTAATGAAGGAATTAGAGGTCTCTACATAGGGGCGGAGAATTTTATCAGGAAATATGGAGATACTGGTAAATACTGAATTAGTACTTGCCACGATAGGGCGACCGGGGGGATTGGCCAAATTTTTATGCACTTTAGGAAGTGAATAAATTACAGGAGTACAAGGATGATCAGTTTTTTAAAAAAGTTTTACATCTTTTCCTATAACACCATTTTTCTCAGCTGTTGATAGAACTCTCTCAATTTTCCTTCGGATCTTAAATACTGGGTTATATGTAATCTTCTTATACACAGTAATATCATTAAGTTGTTGTTTAATTTCATTAACATAGTAGTCTTTATCTAGGACTACAACTGCCCCTCCCTTATCAACCCTTTTCAGAATAATATCCGGTTATCTTGTAATCCCTACATTGCTTAACCCCTTAATGGCCACAATGTACCCTGTATGTCACTGGTCATTAAGGGTTTTTTCAGGACATAATAGCACAAGTCTAGCAAGAAGACGCTATTAATATCCTCCCTCCAGCAGGCTTTGTGGAATAGAGCAGTCTCAACGCTGGTGGCAAGACCGCGCTAAAAAACAATCAAGTCCCAAAAAAAGGCCAGCGACATACAGGGTACGTCGCTGGTCCTTAAGGGGTTAAAATTGCTAATTTGACATATTTGCTCTAGTGGGTTTAAATTTATTATCAATATTACCATATTTTTCCACTTTATTTTGTAATTTCTCAATATCTTTTTGCACTAAGGTGACAAATGTTTCCACACTGTGAAAAATATATTTTTTCTAATAGTATGTTTATTCGATATGGCGCCACCTGGTGGCAATATATCAGTGACATATTTGGAATATGGTTGGGCGACGTTGGAACCCTGGTAGACTTTGTAAATGAATTTATCCACTAATCATATAAGATTTAAGTTAGTCTGGAGTGAGAAATACTTAGACTTTCTTGATGTAAGGGTGATCAAAGATGGTAACTCTTTTAAAACCCATCTTTTCAGAAAAAGCACTGACAGTAAACGTCTATTAAGATTTGATAGTGCTCATCCCTCCTCTCTGATTAGGTCTCTTCCCCACAGCCAACTCTTGTGTGTACGTAAGATTGTCTCAGATGAGAATATTGTAAATAAAAGGCTAGAGGAGATGGGGAATAGATTTAAAGAGAGAGGATATCCGGATAATTTAATTAATGAAGAGATTAAGATGGTTAAATCTATACCAACACCTAATCTGGTATCATCAAAAGATAGAAGTAACTCTAAAAAAATGGATAATAAAATCAAAGATTGTTATTTGTATCTGAGTATAACTCACAGAGTTCAGAAATTCAAAGAATTATTGAAAAACATTGGGATGTGTTAGCTAGAGTCAACCTGAACATTGTAGAATTTCAAGCACACCCTATGCCAGCCTATAAAAAAGGTAGGAATATTCAAATGAAATTGGTTAAGGCTGATGTAGACCCTAAAGTTAAAACTGGCTCCAGATATATTACATCCAAAATTAAAGGGTGTATCCTTGTTTAGGGTGCTCTTGTTGCAGTAATATGACCAAAGGTCCCGTATTTTATCACCCCCATACTGGTAAAAAAATATTATATTAAAGTTTTTTTTACCTGATTAACTACATTTATAATATATATGATTAAGTGTCCATGTGAGGAAGTATACATAGGTGAGTCTACTAGACCTGCCAAAGACCGCATTATAGAGCATAAGAGTAACATCCGCACTGGTAATTTGAAAGCTCCATTAGCTAATCATTTTTTGAAAGCTGGTCTCTCTATTAGCCATCTTAAATTTCAAATTATTGATCATATGGAAATAGCACATAGAAGTGGGGATAGAGAGCTGCGCTTGAAACAGAGGGAATCCTATTGGATTTATGAATTAGAGTCCCTTGATTATTTTTCTAGTCCCTGTCTTAGGTAGTAGAGTTATTTATCTGCAGTATGAGATAGCTAAGCAGATATAGGTGATTCTCTCCTCCTGATCAGATTATTTATTCTGTTAAATTTTTCATGAATTACTTTTTATTAAATATTTTGATAAATTGTATAATATTGTAAAATATACTGTTTTGTTGGTTACTAATGAGTTAAAATATGAAATGACCAACAGCGCCACCTAGTGGTATGATAGTATATAAGTCAGTAATGTTTGTTTGTCTGGCATGGCATGATTAAGGGATAACCTCCTGAAACGTTGTCGAATTTCTGTCTATCTAACTTTTGAATAAATGTTATTTGCTGTCACCCCTGCTGCCTGCTATTTATACTGTTTGGGGTCCTAGGTAGTGACCCTGGGGCAACGTGCATTACCTCTTCTGAGTGCTGGGATCTCCTTTTATGATTTAGATTTTTTACTGCTGCCAGATTTGGATTTGACCTTTACTTCTTTCCCATTGCTGCTTTTGTTTGCTGATTCTGTACCCACTCGCTAATATTGGACTTTGGCCTTTTTTGAATTGCCTTAAACAAACCTATCAGTATCATTATTGTTCCCTGAGAGACTGAGCACCTGATGCTGACTAGCGTCCAGGAGTTAGGGAGAGTTTCCTGGATCGTTACTGGTCTGACAATCTTGTACTTTATTTATTTTAAAGAAACTGCTGAATTTACAAACTCAAATGTCTCTGAATCTACTCAGAACCAATGGTGACATAGGGGGATATTTATCAAGCTGTCAACCACAAATACGCTGGACATCGACAGCGTTATTGTGGCAAGCTTGATTCAACCTAGTTATCAAAGCCTACAGACCAGCAAAAGTTGAAATCTGTGATGTAACATACGAACCGCAGGTCTCAATCTGACACAGATCGATGCTTATGTCATTACAGATGTTCCGAATACACATTCGGCTCTATTTGACACTTTTTAAAAGTTATCAAATAGTTACCAGGTACGCTCTTGGTTATTCCGGCCCAGCATACCTGGTTTTCAATCCACCACCCTGGAGGCCACGGATGCCATAGGAATCAATGTGTGTCTGAAAGCAGCAAAAGCTTATGTTCGATGCTGCCAGATATCCCATTGATTTCTATGGTTGAAAACCAGTTACGTTTACACCTAGCACCCTAACATAAGCCCTGAGTCTAAACACCCCTAATCTGCTGCCCCGACACCGCCGCGCTTAATAAAGTTATTAACCCCTATCCCGCCGCTCCCAGATCCCACCGCAACTAAATAAATGTATTAACCCCTATTCCCCTGCTCCTGGACCCCACCGCAACTAAATAAACGTATTAACCCCTAAACCCCTGATATCCAGACAGGCACTTTAGGGAGTTGCGGCGTGATGAGGGTGACACCATCAGAGGAGATTAATTCCTGCTTGATGGTGTCAAGGACCACCAACATCTTCTCGTGGACCACTAGTGGTCCACGGACCACTGGTTGGCGACCACTGTTCTAGAACACTGTGAAGTCTTGGTCAGGAGTTTTCACTAACTCAGGCCCAGCATGCAGAATTAATAAAGTAATAAAGATATGATTGGCTTGAATATTTTTTTTTATTAACTGTTTTCAGTTTTCTTTTTTGCACGTTAGTATGGAGTGTTTTAAGAATTATTTGTTATTTTACCTTATTTGTTCTGTAAGGTTTTGAAGTAGTTTTCTGAATGGAACTTGTTTTATGTGCCAAGAAGTAATGAGATGGATGTTCTTCTATTGATCATAACGGAGAATGACTCACAAACTGCCCATGCAACAAGGGGCAGGTACATTTAGTGGTGCAAGCAATTTTTTTCTGTAAGATATTGATATTTGTGTTATTGGATTTGGGCCGTAGTGAATTATGTTATAAAGATTTCTCAACCCAGTACTACATAAGTCTTTACAGCCTATGGGGGATATCTATCAAGCCGTCAACTTTGTTGCATTCAACGGCACCAATACGCTCGCCTAACATCGGCTAACATCACGGCCGCAGACCTGAATATGCTCTCCATATTTATAAAAAAGCCGGCAAAAAGCTGCGCACCAAGTATGGGGCAATGAGCATCGGACTGTTGTTAACTAACAGTCATTGATCTCTCTGCTATTCAGCTTTTTACCAACTTTATTTATACCCTATCACTAAATGCCGACACTATACTAAAATGTTTAACCCTATTCCGCCGCTCCCGGACCCCACCGCAACTAAATAAAAGTATTAACCCATATTCTGCCGCTCCCGGACCACACCGCAACTAAATAAACATATTAACCCATAAACCCCTGGCCTCCCACATCACTACCACAAACTAAACCTATTAACCCCTAAACCGCCAGCAGTTAACGTTCTAGCGGGAGCGTCAATTAAGGCTCTACTTGTATTCTAGCCCAAAGTGTTTACTGTTCCTTTAAATATAATCATCAGAATATGCATTTATATCTGCAATCAAATGTTTGAACTTTTAAACATGTAATTATGAAATAAAACAAAATCATGCAAAATAAATTGCTCCCATGTCATGAATTGATATTAATTGTTAAGTGAAAAACCTGAATTTGAATATATTCGTTATTTATAATGGATACTGAATTAAATAGCTGTCATACTTTACTTTTGCTTAAAATACCTACCTTTTGCTTTCCTAAAGTTTGTGGATCAGTGGAAAGTCTAAAATATTTCTGCTCCTTAACACATTTGTATTCACACATATATGTGTTTGCCTTACAAATTGTTAAAGGGACACTGAACCCAATTTTTTTCTTTCATGATTCAGATAGAGCATGACATTTTAAGCAGCTTTCCAATTTACTCCTATTATCAAAAAATTTTCATTTTCTTGGTATCTTTATTTGAATTGCAAGAATGTAAGTTTAGATGACGGCCCATTTTTGGTGAACAACCTGGGTTGTTCTTGCTGATTGGTGGATAAATTGATCCACCAATAAAAAAGTGATGTCCAGAGTACTGAATAAAAAAAAAAAAGCTTAGATGCCTTCTTTTTCAAATAAAGATAGCAAGAGAAAGAAGAAAAAATGATAATAGAAGTAAATTAGAAAGTTGATTAAAATTGCATGCTCTAATTCAGGAAAGAAAAAAATTTGGGTTTAGTGTCCCTTTAAGTAAGGCTGTTTAAATTTGAACTGAAGCTAATACTGCAGTTTCAGTTTTGTACACCCTACTACTCCAGACTAGCTGATAATGACAAATCCCTCTGCTTTACCAGTGTAGAGCGACACTCCTCTGCAAGAATGACTAGAAAACATGTTATTCAGCACAGGAACATGATTTAAACATTTTTGAATAAATGATACAAAGAGAGTGAAACAAATTTGATAATAGAAGTAAACTGGAAAGTTGTTTAAAATTGTATGTTCTACCTAAATCATGAAAGAAACATTTTAGGTTTCATGTCTTTTTAACCATGTCTTTCCTCTAGTCCTTGCCCGTTTATTGAGATTGTCTCTGAGTGTGTTTGTGCTGAATCCTTCCTGCCTTCTGTGTATGACCTATTTTGCTTCCTGACCATCCATTTGCTTGCTGATTTTTTACTGCTGCCAGATTTGGATTTGACTTTTACTTCTTTCCAGTTGCTGTTTCTGTTTGCTGATTCTGCACCCAGTCGCTAATATTGGACTTTGGACTTTTTTGAATTGCCTTAAACAAATCTGTCAGTATCATTATTGTTCCCTGAGAGACTCAGCACCTGATGCCGACTAGCGTCCAGGAGTTAGGGAGAGTTTCCTGGATCGTTGCTGGTCTGATAATCTACTTTATTTATTTTAAAGAAACTGCAGAATTTACAAACTCAAATGTCTCTGAATCTACTCAGAACCAATGGTGACATAGGGGGATATTTATCAAACCGTCAACCACAAATACGCTGGAAGTCGGGAGCATAATTGTGGCAAGCTTGATTCAACCTAGTTATCAAAGCCTACAGACCAGCAAAAGTGGAAATCTGTGACGTAACATACGAACCACCGGTCTCAATCCGACACAGATCGATGCTTACGTAATTACAGATGTTCCGAATACAACATTCGGCTCTATTTAACACTTTTTAAAAGTTAGCAAATAGCTAACAGGTACGCTCGTGGCTATTCCGGCCCAGCATACCTGGTTTTCAATCCGCCACTGTGGAGGCCGCGAATGCCATAGGAATCAATGGGAGTCTGAAAGCAGCGAAAGCTTATGTTCGATGCTGCAAGATATCCCATTGATTTCTATGGTAGAAAACCAGTTACATTTACACCTAAAACCCTAACATAAGCCCCGAGTCTAAACACCCCTAATCTGCTGCCCCGCCACCGCCGCCACTTAATAAAGTTATTAACCCCTATACCGCCGCTCCTGGACCCCACTGCAACTAAATAAATGTATTAACCGATGATGTTCAGCCAGGCACTTTAGGGAGTTGCGACGCAAAGGGGGTGACCACCACGGACCACTGGTTGGCAACCACTGTTCTAGAACACTGTAAAGCCTTGGTCAGGAGTTTTCACTAACTCAGGCCCAGCATGCAGAATTACTAAAGTAAAAAAGATATAATTGGCTTGATTTTTTTATTAACTGTTTTCAGTTTTTCTTTTTTGCACATTAGTATGGAGTGTTTTAAGAGTTATTTGTTATTTTACCTTATTTGTTCTGTAAGGTTTTGAAGTAGTTTTCTGAAGCTGGTATCCTTCACAATGGAACTTGTTTTATGTGCCAAGAAGTAATGAGATGGATGTTCTTCCATTGATCATAACGGAGAATGACTCACAAACTGCCCATGCGACAAGGGGCAGGTACATTTAGTGGTGCAAGCAATTTTTTTTCTGTAAGATATTGATATTTGTGTTATTGGATTTGGGCCGTAGTGGATTATGTTATAAAGATTTCTCATCCCAGTTCTACATAAGTCTTTACAGCCTATGGGGGATATCTAACAAGCCGTCAACTTTGTTGCATTCGACGGCACCAATACGCTCGCGTAACATCGGCTAACATCTCGGCCGCGGACCGAATATGCTTTCCATATTTATAAAAAAAGCCGTCAAAAAGCTGCGCACCAAGTATGGGGTGATGAGCATCGGACTGTTGTTAACTAACAGTCATCGATCTCGCTGCTATTTGGCTTTTTACCAAATTTATTTATACCCTGTCACTAAACGCAGCCACTATACTAAAATGTTTAACCCCTATCCTGCCACTCCTGGACCCCACTGCAACTAAATAAATTTATTAACCCCTATTCCGCCACTCCCGGACCCCGCCGCAACTAAATAAAAGTATTAAACCCTATTCCGCCACTCCCGGACCCCACCGCAACTAAATAAACGTATTAACCCCTAAACCCCTGGCTTCCCACACCACTACCACTAACTAAACCTATTAAGCCCTAAACCGCCAACCCCCCACATCACCATAAACTAAATTAAGCTATTAACCCCTAAACCTAACAAACTGCTAACTTTACTTTAAAATTACAACATCCCTAACTTATAATAAATTAAAACTTACCTATAGAATTAAATTAAACCATATTAAACTATTAATTAACCTACCCTAACTATTTTACTAAAATTACATTAAACTACCAATTAAATTAACTATATTACATATTAAAAAATCCTAACCCTACTCAAATTATTTAAATCTACTATTAAAAATTACTAAATTACAAAAAACAAACACTTAGTTACAAAAACAAACAAACTAAAGTATCAAAATAAAAACAAATTACACCTAATCTAATAGACCTATCAAAACAAAAAGCTCCCCAAAGAAATGAGCTCTTTTACCTGTAAAAAAAAATACAAATAAAAAAAATCCTATCTAAAAAACCTAAGCTCCCCATTGCCCTGAAAAGGGCATTTGTATGGGCATTACCCTTAAAAGGGCATTTAGATCTTTTACATGCCCAGACCCTACTCTAAAAATAAAACCCACCTAAAAAAACCTTAAATAAACCTAACACTAACCCCTGACAATCCACTTACAGTTTTTGAAGTTCCGCTTGAAGGATCCATCCAGCCGGCAAGTATTCTTCATCCAGCCGGCGAAGTCTTCATCCATGCGGCCTCTTCTATCTTCATCCATCCGGCACGGAGCGGGTCCATCCTGAAGACATCCGAAGAGGAGCTCCTCTTCAATAGGATCTCCACCGTAAACTGGATCTGAATGCAAGTACATCATCCAAGATGGCATCCCTTGCATTCCTATTGGCTGAATGGTTCTAATTAGCCAATAGGATTAGAGATGCTAAAATCCTATTGGCTGTTCCAATCAGCCAATTAGGATTTGAGCAGCTCTCATCCTATTGGCTGGTTCCAATCAGCCAATAGATTGAGCTCTGTTCCTATTGACTGATTGGAACAGCCAATAGGATGAGAGCTGCTCAAATACTATTGGCTATTAAATATTAATTATTTTTCATTCTAATAATTTTCCCACGCATAAAGCCATTCCACCTGAATTTCAGTAATTGCCATCTAGCAGATCAGCCATATCCCGCCAGTATTATAGTAATTGCCAGTAACATCAGTCGTGGTTAGCTCGCATCCATATTGAGAGCTTTCTGATATAGACTTAATTTATGACTCCAATGTCTGTCCATGATCATAAGTAGTTTTGAATAATTCCTAACTGGGGAGGAAACTTGGAAGTCTTGTGGTCCTTTTAAACATAATTCTTTTTTCCCACTTTCTGCCTCTCTGTTTCCAGCTCACAAGTTGGCACTCACCCTTTATCTGTCATTTGGAAGTATTCTCTCAGTTCTGTCATTCAGTTAATTCCAAAAAATAATTCTTAAAAATGTGTAAATATATACATAATGTAAACTATGGTTATACTACTTATCTACAGTATACATATATATATATATATATATATATATATATATATATATATATACAGACATACACATACACACACATATATATATATATATATATATACATACATACACACACACATTATAGAGGTTTGTAACATTTAAAAAAATTCATGTTAGTGGTCCACGGGATTCAAAATTGTAAGTTTAGTGGTTCTAGAACACCCAAAGCCAGCCCCTCAACACCATTCAGTAGTCTATCCACTGAGACTACCATAAGAAAAAAAGAATAGTTTTACACTTACATTTACATTGTTCACCTCACGCAACTATAGATGTGAATGTCAGGAACACCCCCTAAGGAAATTATAGAAGTGAAGCTCAATGAATTTTAATTATGATCTTGTCTTTATAATTAGGCCCCATGACAATCTCACAAGTGTCTATGAATATATCCCAATGTCTTAAAATGTATCATTAACTATAAGGCTCAGTCCCTCAGAATGAAATCCATATTCACACACACAAACACACACGTACATACACACACACGTACATACAAAAATACATACACATGTAAACGTACACATACATATAAAAATACATACACATGTACACATACACATATGCACACACACAAATACACATACGTACACACATGCACATACACAAATACATACACATGTACACACATGCACACACACATACACACACATATATACATATACGTACACACATGCACACACGTACACACACACACACACACACATATGCACAAACAAATACATACATACACACAAATACATAAACACACACACACATACATACACACACACACAAATGCATAAACACACATACACAAATACATACATACACACACAAATATATATATATACACACACACGTACACACACAAATATATACACACACACACACACACATACATTTACACATACACACGTTAAAGAAAAATGAGCATATTGATGATATCATTTGCAGCAGTACCAATCACTGTGTAGAATGTTGCAGGTTCAGGTAAATTTCACAAATACTTAAAGAGACAAAAACACCTTGTAACTACAACATGTGATACTGTTTTAATGCGTTTTTCAATAGTCAAAATCCCTTCACTATAACAATTGTTCATTTGTTGAATGTAATGTTTATTTAAAGGGACACTATACCCAAAAAAATTATTTCGTGATTCAGATAGAGCATGCAATTTTAAGCAACGTTCTAATTTACTCCTATTATCAAATGTTATTTATTCTCTTGGTATCTTTATTTGAAGTGCAAGAATGTAAGTTTAGATGCCGGCCCATTTTTGGTGAACAACATAGGTTGTCCTTGCTGATTGGTGGATAAATTCCTCCACCAATCAAAAACTGCTGTCCAGAGTGCTGAACCAAGAAAAAAGCTTAGATGCCTTCTTTTTCATATAAAGATAGCAAGAGAACGAAGAAAAAGTGATAATATTAGTAAATTAGAAAGTTGCTTAAAATTGCATGCTCTATCTGAATCACAAAAGAAAAATTTTGGATACAGCGTCCCTTTAAAGATAACAATGTAGTTGAATTAAGAAGCAACACTTTAATGTCCTAGTTTTCAACCACTTTCTTACAACCAATTAAGGTTCTTGCTCTGTGTATGTAGCTCTATGTAGACGTGCACTATTGATTGGCTGAGGGTCAGCAGAGAGTGACCTGTGGACACAGAAGTGGATGCTGAATGGCCAGAAAGAAACTGGTGTCCTTATATAAAATCAATTTACCTTCATGTGAGACTCAACCGATTGATAAACTGACAAAGGACACTGGCTCTTAGAATGCTGTAAGATGTAATTTAAACATAATCCTGGTGAAACACAAGAGAATTTACCAATAACTCAGATGTTATAATTTACCAGTCTTTTCTAAAAAATTATCCTCTCTGTGGTCTAAGAAAGTAAAGGTAAAAAGTAGTAACCTTTGTTGCGCTCAGGTTTGCAGAGAATTGTTTGAGTGTGTGCATAAGGGACAAACCAGGAGATCAGTCCATAGCCTGGCAGCAGTACACAGCAGTAAGCTAGAGGAATAGTCAGGAACAAAGTTAAACTCAGGAACCAGAAAATCCGCCAGGAACATGTAGGGAGGATTCATAAAGTCAGCAGAGCATATGTAATACAGCATGGGGTCAGGCTTGAATCCATCCAGTTTATACACCAAAATCATATAAAAAAGCACAGAGGGCCAGATTGCAAGTGGAGAGCTAATTAATGCTCCCACTCGAGTGTTAATTGTGCTAGAAGTTAGCTTTTTGCTCTCATCACGTTATGCTCGTATATAGTTGAAAGTAAACTATTTTTGCTTGCGCGCTGACCAGACAAACACAAAAGGCAAAAGCTAGAATATTGTGTGCGCATTCACATATTCTCCCATTGAGTCAATGGAGAAAAAAAGTGGAAAAAACACCTAACACATCACATATATTAACCCCTTAATGACCGCGACCATTTTTCACATTTTCTTACCCTTAATGGGACAATGGCTATTTTTTACATTTCTGCACGTGTTTGTGTTTAGCTGTAATTTTCCTCTACACTCATTTACTGTACCCACACATATTATATACTCGTTTTTCTCGCCATTAAATGGACTTTCTAAATATACATTATTTTCATCATATCTTATAATTTACTATAAAAAAAAAATTATAAAATATGAGGAAAAAAATGGAAAAAAACACACTTTTTCTAACTTTGACCCCCAAATCTGTTACTACATCTACAACCACCAAAAAAACCCATGCTAAATAGTTTCTAAATTTTGTCCTGAGTTTAGATATACCCAATGTTTAACATGAATCTTTGCTTGTTTTGCAAGTTATAGGGCAATAAACTACAAGTAGCACTTTGCCTATTTCCAAACCACTTTTTTCAAAATTAGCGCTAGTTACATTGGACACGATTTCTGTCAGGAATCTCTGAATATCCCTTGACATGTATATATTTTTTTTTAGAAGACATCCCAAAAGTATTGATCTAGGCCCATTTTGGTATATTTCATGCCACCATTTCACCGCCTAATGCGATCAAATAAAAAAAAATAGTTCACTTTTTCACAAATTTTGTCACAAACTTAGGTTTCACACTGAAATTATTTACCAAACAGCTTCTGCAATTATGGCACAAATGGTTGTAAATGCTTCTCTGGGATCCACTTTGTTCAGAAATAACAGACTTATATGGCTTTGGCATTGCTTTTTGGTATTAGAAGGCAGCTAAATGCCACTGCTCACCACCACGTGTATTATGCCCAGAGTGAAGGGGTAATTAGGGAGCTTGTAGGGAGCTTGTAGGGTTAATTTTAGCTTTAGTGTAGTGTAGTAGCAACCCAAGTATTGATCTAGGCCCATTTTTGGTATATTTCATGCCACCATTTCACCGCCAAATGCGAGCAAATAAAAAAAAACTGTTCAATTTATCAACATTTAGGTATCTCACTGAAATTATTTACAAACAGCTTGTGCAATTATGTCACAAATGGTTGTAAATGCTTCTCTGGGATCTCTTTTGTTCAGAAATAGCAGACATATATGGCTTTGGCGTTGCTTTTTGGCAATTAGGAGGCCACTAAATGCTGCTGCGCACCACACTTGTATAATGCCTAGCAGTTAAGGGGTTAATTAGGTAGCTTGTAGAGAGCTTGCAGGGTTAATTTTAGCTTTAGTGTAGAGATCAGCCTCCCACCTGACACATCCCACCCGCTGATCCCTCCCAAACAGCTCTCTTCCCTCCCCCACCCCACAATTGTCCCCGCCATCTTAAGTACTGGCAGAAAGTCTGCCAGTACTAAAATAAAAGGTGTTTTTTTTTTTATTATTTTTTTTTTTTATTATTAATCTGTGATGGACCCCTGCCTTAGCCCCAACCTCCCTGATCCCCCCCAAACAGCTCTCTAACCCTCCCAACCTACCTATATTTGCCACCATCTTGGGTACTGGCAGTACCCAGTTTTCCCCAAAAAAGAAAGGTTTTTTTTTTTTTATTTTATTTTTTGTTAAACATAGCTTTTTCTGTAGTGTAGCTGCCCCTCCCCCCCTCAATAACCCCATCCCCCTACCCTAGCAGATCCTATTATTTTTTTTTTTAAAAAAACGTTTTCTGCCCCCCTCTCTCTTCATTGGTGTCATTGGTGTCAGTGGTTGCTCCGCGCACGCGCGCATATACACACACATGCACGCGCGCGCGCCCCCGCAGGCCCCCCTCCGCACGCTCCCATCATCCGGCGTGCACAAAGCACTTGCAGGAACCGGATACCGGGGAGCGATGGGCCGCCCACCCGCCTCCCCTGTAAGCTCCCACCCACCAACGAACGGCACCATCGCTACCGGTGCAGAGAGGGCCACAGAGTGGCTCTCTCTGCATCGGATGCTTTTCCAAGGGTATTGCAGGATGCCTCAATATCGAGGCATCACTGCAATACCCTGAGAGCTGCTGGAAGCGATTGCCAGGTACGTCCATTGTCACTAACTGTCAGGTTTTGCAGGACGTACCTGGTACGTCAGTTGTCATTAAGGGGTTAATCTACATAAAGGGACACTGAACCCAAATTTTTTCTATCGTGATTCAGATAGAGCATGCAATTTTAAGCAACTTTCTAATTTTCTCCTATTATCAAATTCTTTTAATTCTCGTGGTATCTTTATTTGAAATGCAAGAATGTAAGTTTAGATGCCGGCCCATTTTTGGTGAACACACTGCTGATTGGTGGGTAAATTCACCGACCAATAAACAAGTGCTTTCCATGGTCTGAACCCAAAAAATAGCTTAGACGCCTTCTTTTTCAAATAAAGAAAGAAAGAGAACGAAGAAAAATTGATAATAGGAGTAAATTTGGGTTCAGTGTCCCTTTAACTGCAAAGGGCTCCAAATGCGCTTATATGTATGTATATACATAATGGCTGATTTGAATTTGAACATTCAAATCAGCCAATAGGAATGCAAGGGTACCCCTATATAAAAGGGATGCTTCACATTCCAAATTCATTGTGTGTCCGGTGACTGCATGAAGAGAACCTCCATGTACAAGTTCTGAAGAAAAAAACAACCGGGATGAAGAAGGACCACCACCGGGATGAAGATGAAACGCCGCCATTATCATCTTTAGTGCTTTAGTGAGTACCGTCTTGGGCTTTAGTGTTAGGTTGTTTTTTTTTGTGGGGTATTTTTTGGGTGGGTTTATTGTTTAAATTAGTTGGGTTTTTTTATCTGGCAGAGCCCAGCCAAATGCCCTTTTCAGGGCACTTTTTAAGTTAGGTTTTTTAAAGAATGAATGGGTAAAATATTTAGACAATTAAGCTAATATCCTAAGGTAAGTTACATTTTTATTTTATGCAATTGTTTAATTTGAGGAGATAACTGTTAGAGGGTTTATGATAGTGTGCATTACAAAGGGGGAGTCGGATTATTTGTAGTGGGGTGGGTTTTTATGAGCAGATCATTTAAGTGTCTTGTTTACCATTAATGGAGTTTTTATAATAAGAAGTTGCATGAGGGGTCTGTATGGTTGTTAATAGTGGTGAAGGACATAGATATCACTGTTATGGCTGCAGCCATAAGAAGTTGTTACATTTTGCCAAATCAAGATATAGGGCTTTGTCACCTAAAATGTGAAGGTTTGTTGTTATACGTGCACAAGTGAAGCCATTACGCAGATATGTAGTTGCTCCATATGTTTATGTATTGCGTTAGGCATAAGTTATAATAAAATGTAATAAAATATTTGGAACCTATCTATAAATAATAAATATGCAAACACAACCTTAGAAATAAGAGCATTCCATAAGTATGTGTGGCACTATTTCCATTAATATAATTTTTACAGTGATGTAATTTGTTGATGAAATGGAAAATAAATATTCCGGGGACAGTAGACTGTATGTGCTCTTTTCCTCATTATGAACACTGTGCTTCCTATATATTCGCAATTACTGTTCCTATGAATTTGTTATGTTTAATCAGTTTAGTTGAAATCATTTAGCTAGTTAGAACAAACTGTCCACAGTTCAGCTCAAATTGCCTGGATAAAGTGCAACCACATTTTTACATAATCATATAGAAGGTACAAGTGGACATCATAAGCCTAATGTGCAAAAATATAGCAGAAAAAGCAGAAAAGACTGTTACAATTAAAAAGTATAAATTCAGTGGTGTAAACCTTTTTATATATAGCATGTCAAGAACAGTCAGGATAGCAAAGTTTTGGTATAATCTCAGGTTTGTACTGAACATTAATAGTATGAAAGGAACAACATGTAATGACACAAAAGCCTACCCCTTTTAGGAGACTTACTGAACCGTATACATTGTCCTAAATCCCTGTAGACTGAATATCCGGGTAAGGAAATGATTATTAATGAGTTTCATATTATTAATATTAATAATGGTTCTTAGGCTAAAGTGTGTGTGGGGGGGAGAAGTCAGCGGGTAAGAACCGTTCAAAACATAGGGAATAATGAGGGGGGTGAGCTTTCTCTGGTAGGCCAAAGTGGTCAAGGGAGTGGGAAAGGTTATATGATATTCATAGAGGGGCAAAGAAGAAGAAAAAAAAAAAAAAAGGAGTACTCATGGATTAACTTAGAATTACTTAATAGATAACTTAGTTTAGATGCTCAAACAGAGTAGACACTATTTTAGGGTAGAAAAGAAGAAGAGAAGAGGCGCCAAATAGTGTGTACCGTTTGTGCCATATGCAGCCAGACCCCATATAACGATTCCTACTTACTAGATATTCAGCACTTGAGAAGTGCCATAAGAACCTTCTGAACAATTAGCAGCCGTTAAGTTGGGATAGTAGTGGACATGTAAATACAAAAACTTTTTTTAAATCGGTGGACACAAATAGTTATTTAAATTTTAAAAGCAACCATTACAAAGCATGTATAAACAACATACCCTACAATCAATTCTCTAGGGTTCGTAGGAATTGCACTACCTTGAACACATTTGATGACCAGGCTGATATCCTTAGGTCTAGGTTCCTTGAGAAAGGTTATCCTAGTAGATTGGTGGAAGAAGGATTTATAAAAGCCAGAAATAAAGATAGATCAGAGTTCTTCATTAATACCAATAGCGATAAATCGGATATTTGGAATTTACCACCTAAATCAAACAATCTGAGGTTTATAACCAAGTTTACTAGCAACCACAATAAAATTAAACATATCTTACGCAAACATTGGTACATTCTGCGGAATGATTCTATTTTATAGAATATTTTGGATGAATTTCCTATATGTACTTTTAAGAGAGCACCGACACTCAAAAATAAATTAGCCCCGAGTAAGGTGGTAATGAATAAATATATTAAAGGGAATAATATGAGAATAAATAAGGAAAATTGGCCTATAGGTAAAAGGGGTTTCTTTAGGTGCAATCCAATTGTGGGCTTTGTAGTCACACCTCAGGAGATAAGTTGAAATTTCAATCTTTTTCTACAAAGGAAGAATTTGAGATTAATTCTCGATTCACGTGTGATTCCTGTTATGTAGTTTATCTCCTGGAATGTCAATGTGGGGTTCAGTATGTAGGGAGGTCCTCAAGACCCCTTAAGAAAAGGTGGAGGGAACATAACAGGAATATCAAGAAAGGGATAATGAATCATAGTGTCCCACGACATAGTATCCACTGTCATGATGGACAAACTGACCTATTTAGCATTTTTCCCTTAGAATATATTGCCCCCAAGTGGGGCAGAAATCGTTTGATCCATTTAAGACAGAGAGAGACTTTCTAGATCTGGAAACTTAAGACCCTTGTACCACACGGTCTTAATGAAAATCTAGATATGGCTGCTTTTAATTGAGTTAGCCTAATTGAGTCATGATATAACATTAGCTAGCTCATGTATTATATCATATCTATTCTATAGGATGGTTAGTTTTATTGTTACATTTGTTGTCCACTGGTGGGGATTTTTACATCATATAGTAAGTGTTGCATGGGGTATATTTATAATGGCTTATTATTATATACCCAATTTGATTACTGACAAGACCTATGCCCCCTTATGTTATGTTTTGAGCAATCAGATGATAAAAAATATATTTTTTATTTATTATTTTTTATTAACTATTTTTACTTGTTTGATATTTAATATGTATATATATTGTTTTTATATTGGTTAGGTTTTTTAGGTCATTAATTGTAAATGTGTGAACCACTTTAAGACATCCAAACAGCAGCTGTTGCGGACTGTATCGTTGCTCTCATTTTTCTTCCTTTTTAGAAATATAATTTCATTTTAGGTTGAAATAGATAGAAGGATGTTAGTCCTATCAAGTTACGCGGTCTACAAGTTTAGGTTACTTTATGTATAGGTCAAAGTTTTTTACGGTAATAACTGAAAAGCAAGTCTTTTGTTAATTTGATTGCGGCAATCGAGCATTTTAATCTACACTGGCAAACACCGCTAGCAAATTATACTGTAAACATTTAAGATGTTACCGATTAGTCAAGAAGGAAGGTGTAGTTTACCAAGCCCCTTTTTTTGTCCTATCGGCAATTTGCCGGTTTTTCGAGCGGTTCTGATTGGTTGTTTACCTGTAGGGTTGTTCACGCATGCGCTCTATGTCGAGCTAGACGCCGTCTTGGGCTTTATAAGCTGTGTTACTGTCTATTGAATTTACACCTGATGAAACGGTCATAGTTACCGGGAAACGCGTTGTGGCATAATTGTTTTTAATAAAGACATTTTTTTATTAGTAACATGGCTTTTTAGCATTTATACTGTCACCTCTATCTGCCGTTGTGGATAGTTAGTTCCAGTGACAGCCCCTTTGTTACCCCTTATCTCTTTATCGGAGATTGCAGAGATTTGCCTGAGGAAACAGCGGTCTGGACAGCTGTGAATTGTCCAGGAGGTCTTTGTGGCACTTATCAAGTGCTTACCACATTGTGAGTATTTTTCGTTGTTTGCACACTAGTCCATTTACTCACTGATATACACTATTGTGGTGCCTGTGTGTTCTTATATCATTTATACAGCTCGTAATTGGAGGAACAGATCTGCCAATACAGCTTGCTGGACGGCTGCTAATTGTTCAGAAGGTTCTTGTGGCACTTCTCAAGTGCTGAATATCTAGTAAGTAGGAATCGTTATATGGGGTCTGGCTGCATATAGCACAAACGGTACACAATATTTGGCGCCTCTTCTCTTCTTCTTTTCTACAGATCGTGCTACTGGCCAATATCATATTTGGAATGAGCTTTGCTGCCTGGAGACTCCTGATAATTCTCTTTTAGTGTGGACTTTCACATTAAGTAAACCGAGACGGTTTATGTTTGTATCATTCTAATGTATTTATATTTTTATTCATATTTATTTTTATAGTTAATGTTATTTGGTTGTTTTGATTGCACTAATATATTAGTGATTAGCATCTCTGCCCTCACAGGGTATACACTGAGACACCAGTTGGTCATATTATTTGTTTAATTTGATGGGCGCATCTGATTTTTAATATTTTTTACTATTTTAGGGTAGGAGGGAAAATCTCACTTAATACAAAACCTTAAGCGTAGCACACAAACATAACAATTGTAAAGAAACATTGAAATAAGACTTGACTGTCTCCCAAAGAGTCTAGAATATGTAAGCTATACAATATAAACACCTAGAAGCTTGCGTGTATAAATTTGTTCCACTCAGAGCAGACTCCATAATATAGATTAGATATTGGTACTTAGGACGTATTGGGGCATCCTGGCAAGCGATATTGGGGTATAGTAGCACCTTAAGAAACACCTGGGTCACTGCATACAATGCTGTCGAGTAAAGATATATAAGTATAGGTAATACTATGTGAGTAAATACATTTCATACTATAAAATATTTGTGCCCAAGCCGCTATATAAGGCAGTAGTAAGGTAGTAAAAGATGCCATCATTTGGAGTTGAAGCAAGTAACATTTGGGACATCTAAATATGGGCTTTAATCAAATTTCTATGTGTCTCAAGAGAGTGAATTTAACTATGGAGACATAGCTATGTATCTCAATGTGCTCAAACAAATTTAAACTAAATCATTCAACTAAGGTGAGGAGAACTGTCCCACGATGAGAAACATGTTCAGATAATTAGTAAGACTAGGCTAAAGCTAAATTAGCAAAGTATAACATAAGAGTAGTTGTTAGGCACATGAGACAGGGTGTAAGTCCCCAATACTATCTATAATAAAGATTGTGTGTATAGAACTTCCTATGGTAAATAGCTATGTAGTTTATAAATATTCTGGACGTGAAGAATTAGTCTAAGGTAGTCTAGGTTAATCTGAGAAGGCCCTTGCAATGACAGCTATGTAATAGTGTAGGTACTTAGAATATATAAGCCTATCACGGATGTTGTGTTTTAGAGGCACTTGACATAAATTAGTATTCTATAAGTAAATCTATACATAACCTATTAGGGTATCATATCATAAAAATTATTTTTATCAGCATTTGTCATGAAATAATGATCTGTGGGTAAACAATATATCTTATCAAGGTAAGATTATGCACTAGTAGTCACAGAGATATGAGGAAGTACAATAATATGTGCTCAATATATGAAGTAAATAATCAGTAATATAACATGTAGGAAAACAAAAATTACTATGGAGAAATTTGGAGTAAAAGTGCTTTGGGGATAAACAGTTAGTACCGAGCTAATAATAACAAACTCTTGAGTTCAACAGCTATATGACCATGTTAACTAAACTCCTTTTGGATTATCATTATATCATCTAATAATTATTGTTGGAGGTAATTAGATTCCTGAGAAGTAGGGAAGCCCAAACTTCTGATGAAACCAACAGAGCTCCATAAAGTGTAATAATCTAGCAAACTGCTAAAGCAGACGAACATAATGCAGTACAAAGACAGCTGAGCATTCATAAGCACTTATATACAGGGTTTCTATAGATAGCTGATTTACAGTGAGATTAGAGCTTAAGGTGAAACTCAATTTCTCCGTAGCAAGGACCCTCATTGCCAGTGTATCAAGACTAGTGAAAACTAGAAATCTGCAAATTATATATAAGAGACGTGTTGTGTAATTCTATAGGGAGAATAGGTAGTATAAATCATTGTGGCTTAAACCGCTCCCATATGTAGTGTTACTGTGTGGTTCCCAATATACAGAATTGAAATGAAAATATATGCACAATAGTAGCAGTAACTGCCCTAGCAAATAACATGGTAATAAAACTGGAATAGGTAAGGAAGCACGGGGGAACAATTTAAAAGCTGATGAGCACTTAAAGTTCCTAACTTAGAATCCCCTCTAAATGTGGGCAACATATGTATGTAATAGTATATAACAAGAATGAGGACATATCTCAGGTTGTTAACCATCATCATCAAGTAGTAATGTCCTCATTAAACTGTCCTCAGAAGAATATGGGAAGCGTTACAGAACCGTGGATACCTTATAACCAGGCGTCCCATGGAATGTACATAATATATCTAGCCGACCCCTCTTCCACAACTTCTATAGGGGAGTCTCATATATGTGAATCTCCAGGGCCCCATATGTTGGAGAGAGAGCCGTTTGTAAATTGGCCCTGCATTAAATAGATCTGAGCTCCACATCATTGACAGCCACGGAGGCTTCCCCCAAGGGACAGTAAGTGTATCCATTACCTCACTTATGGATGGGAAGGGCTTAGATTCTCGCAGCCGTGTGCAGGACAGGAGTCGTGGAAGCTGTGGAAGGTGTCTAGTTGACCAACTTCTTTTGTCTCCGTTGGAGGTGATGCGCATCTTATGTCTGTAGTACCATCCGGTACCTCTTTAATTTCTGCAGCTGGCTGATACTGATGAGAGAGTGGTGCGTGATCTGGCTCCCCAGGCTTTGCTCCTATAGAATCGTACGGTAACCTCTGCTGCGGTACACAATCAGCGTCGAGCTCCGGTAATGCCTCAGTCAGGCCTACAGGCAAGTACTGGGGAACATCCCGACTGATGTCTCCCCTAGAAGGGCAGTTAGAGACATACCTCAGAGAATATATAAGATCAGCCTGATGTCGGTCAAAGCGAGAGCTGAGCGTGGCTAAGATGCGAGCCAGATCTATTCTATCCCCTTTTATCACCGTGTGTGGGCATCCAGAACCCCAGAGCTAGTAGTTTAAAATCCAGAGAAAAGACCAGATTCCAAACAGAATACCAGAGCTCTATAAAAGTGCGTCCTTCCATTGTGGTAGTTGGCTCCCACCCCTAACTCTGCTTTTTAACGCCCGCTGGTATTACGAGTCTTGCAGTGTACCGCTCACTTTTTTGGCCAGACTTGGAAATACCGCAAATCCACTTACATAAATTGCGTATCCTCTTTTTTCAATGGGACTTGCATAGCGCCGGAATTATGAGTCTGCCAAAAAGTAAGCGGTAGACCCTCTCCTATTAAGACTGGTACCGCATTTTTAAAGTCAGTATTTAAGAGTTTTACACTACAATGCCGTAGCATAAAACTCTTAACTAAAGTGCTAAAAAGTACACTAACACCCATAAACTACCTATTAACCCCTAAACCGAGGCCCTCCCACATCGCAAACACAAAAGAAAAATGCCGAACCGGACATCGCCGCCACTATAATAAATATATTAACCCTAAACCGCCGCACTGTCGCCTCACAAACACTAATTAAATATTATTAACCCCTAATCTGCCATCCCTAAAATCGCCGCCACCTACCTAAATTTATTAACCCCTAATCTGCCGCCCCAATGTCGCCTCCATATTATTAAAGTTATTAACCCCTAAATCTAAGTCTAACCCTAACCCTAACACCCCCTAACTGATTGTAACAGCCAATAGAATGCAAGCTCAATCCTGATTGGATCAGCCAATAGGATTGAACTTCAATCCTATTGGCTGATTGCATCAGCCAAAAGGATTTTTTCAACTTTAATTCTGATTGGCTGATAGAATTCTTGAAGATGGAGCCGCTCCGCGCCGGATGTATATAGATAGAAGATGCCATCTGGATTAAGACTTCTGCCCATCTGGAGGACCACTTCTGCCCGGCTTGGATGAAGACTTCTGCCCGTCTGGAGGACCACTTCGCCCGGCTTGGATGAAGACGTCTCCCGTAAGTCGATCATCAGTGGGTTAGTGTTAGTTTTTTTAAGGGTGTATTGGGTGGGTTTATTTTTTAGATTAGGGGTTTGGGCTTGCAAAAGAGCTAACTGCCCTTTCAAGG